>NC_086352.1:6402000-6702000 GCF_036324505.1 Eleginops maclovinus | reverse complement strand
ATGCCTCTACTCTTTTCAGCTTCCCTTGAAACGAGCATTGATTTATATCCGGTTCTTTGGTTAGACAGACAGACCCTGAAAAGGAAAAACTATATTATTTTGACTCACGTCTTCTCAAGTAATGCTATATAACTCACCAATCAATCCCAAAATCTTCAGTTTGAAAGCTGAATGAACTGCAGAAATTGTACAATAACTCAAAAACTGTTGCGACACGTCATTGTCACATAATCAATATTTAACTAAAGGCTTCATGAGTACATTGTGGTAATAAAAAGCAATGCAAGTTCATTTATACGGCACAATTCAACACGATGGCAATTCAAAAAGCAGACATGAAAAGCCTTAACAGTGCAACAGAAACACATCACTGTATGAGATTTAAATACACTTCAAAACATTCATCCATCAAAAGAAATCTCATCAGCAAACTGCATTTGTTCAGCTCCTTTTGACTTTTTCTTTTCGGTTTTAGAGCCGACAACTTTACCGTTTGGCTTCATTATGTTTGTAGACACAGTATTAATACCGTTTTGATAATCCCACTGCACTTAGTGCACTGTGCACAGACAACATGATCAACAACACGGATGCACAGCGGAGTTTTTAATGACCAGATATTTCCCTCAGGAGTTGTTGACCAAAACGTTCCAAAACAAGAATAAATATTTGGGCCAAAATGTACTCAGTGTACGCAGCTGGAGAAACTTCATAACAGCTTTATCCCAAATGTTCATTGGCTTTAGACATGGGTACTAGTCATCCCCTTGGGGATGGGGGCGGCAGTGGCTCAGTAAGTAGGGACTTGGTATTGGGACCGAATGGTCGCCGGTTCACGTCTCGATCGGACCAAAAAAAATATGGAGTGAGCTGGTAGCTGGAGAGGTGCCAGTTCTCCTCCTACTCCCACTGCCGAGGTGCCCTAACCTCTATCTGCTCCCTTGGCGTCGGGTACCTGGCTGCCTCTCTGCGCTGCCACCTCTCCTCTGCATGTGGTTGCATGTGCATGTATTTCCTCTGTGTGTTTAATGTGTGTCAACACAACAGAGTAGAGAAAGCAATTTCCCTGTAAGGGATTAATAAAGTATGTCTTCTTCTTCTTCTTCGTCCAATATTTCTCATAAACAATAATAATAAATATGGTATTTGTCCAACAAGAGGCCTAAACTGTCTCCATAACTCAAAACTTACCTTCGTTTTTTGGACATCTTTCAACTCTTACCTTAATGATAACACATTTAACACCAGTATTCCCTTAGGCAATCAGATATAACTTAAACAAATGTGAACTAAAAGTTTAAGTCAATCAATAAAGGCTTAGATCAGAGACTGCAGACCCTAATTGGCTCAAATACAACATTTTCTCCTCCATTAAAACAATCCCTTCGCAATGTGCTAGGTATGTTTTTCAATGTAGTATGAGTCACTCACTGTACAGGCATTACTTCGCTTTCAAATGTTCAGTTTCTAACCATTAAAGCCTTTAATTGTGTGATGATTACTGTGTTGACGTAGTGCTAACTTAAAAAGTGTTGTCCATCGATGCTCTGAGCTGTTTGTGTTGACACCATAGGCCGAAAAATCAATGAAGTTGTTGTCTTCTCTGAATATTTAAACGCACATCTTTGAATTTTCGATGACTCACGATCAGCCCAGGCGTTACATCTATCTCAAAATGGCCTGTAATTAAGATTCAGAGGCTCTAATGGACAAATGACTGCTGTGTTGACGCACTCGGCTGATTTCCCGGCACAGATGGAGGTGCCGTGTTGAAAGTGACATCCGTCGGTGCAGATCTGAGCCGCTGCTGAGTAACTCTGGAGCTGGGCTGAATCCGGAGAGGATCATACCCTCATGACACTTGGCAAAATGGCTCACTAATTATAGTCATTTTCATTTTGGGCCGAAAGGCTTGCGCTTAGTCATGTGCGAAGTGTTGATACCTTTCAAGGCACGGCCCGATGCTCCCACGACGTTTAGCCGTGCCAAATCTCTGCTGCGTATTTGGCTGAGCCCGAAAACCCTGACACTCAGAGGCTTAGGGAGGTTTCCCACCCAGGCCCTGGATTGGAAAAAACCTGTGACACAGAACAGTCGGGGGCCAGCCGTAGGAAAAGCATCCTGGCCAGGAATATTAGAGGTGCTAAAACAGTCTGAGCTGATGGCACACTGGCAGGACTTCAGAGCTGCGGCAAGTGAAGTGAAAACTGAAATCATCACTCCGCACCGAGCGGCACAGAGTTCAGATGTAGAGGCAGGATAAAATAACTCACTCCCAAGAGTTTCTGATATGAATAATTAAGAATCAGGGCATCGTGGTTCGGTATGTTCACACAATGGAGTCAAGATACTGATGTAAAGTTGATGCATGCACACACACTGTCAAATTTTAACATTATGAAAAGAGAACAGCAGTGAAATAGAGCTTTTCAACATGCAATCTTACATAAATCCTGCAGTTCAGGGCCTTTTAAACAGCAATAGCCCCTCCCCACTACCTGTAACAATAGGAGAAACAATGGTCACATCAAGAATGACAGAAAGAATGTATAGATATCAAATATCATTAAAAAAACAACACACGTGCATGTGATTGCAACCCCATGTCCTGTTACTTGTAGTGAGACAGTGAGCCTTTAGCATGGCTATAACAATACAAATGTGCATGTTACAAATATATAAACCAAACCTCTTACACTAATACAGACCCACAAACAATTCTGAGGACACAAAACATATAGGTGGAGAGGCACAGAGTAAACGCACAAGTCTCAAGTCATTCTTTTGGCGAGTGGAGTGACTTCTTCCCCCCAAGATGCTTCTCGCTTAGCTGCAGAAACCAGTGTCTGTAAAGGGGAAATGTGTTAGTGTCTTTAGCTAACATCAGCCCCTAGGCAATAACCAATCAGAACCAGTCCCAGCACAAAATACAAATATGAGCCTGAACATGAACAGATTAGGTCTGCTTTAAAATTCCAACAGAATAAATATGAACCCAAGCTAAACATAGAGTAAGACAGGTATAAAATACAAGATTGAAATGTTGATTGCAGTGTAAGATATGAGCATTAGAGCATCGTTACGTCAAACCCTTCAGCCCGGTGGTCCAAGTCAAAGTCACAATGACATTTTCACACCATAGTTTTGTTAATATGGACTGGAGAGCGCCCAAATCATGTCCACGTCCTCTGAGACCGACTCTTAGTAGAAGCAACTGTTTGGCAGATCGGTCCATACTTCCAGCCAATCCCTCCCCTAGAGAACCGGTCCCTGGGAAACCTCTGATAACTAAAGCGATCAATTGAAATTTCATTCCTGCTATTTTTTCATTTCGCTTTGTACCGAACTGTACTCTCTCTCTCTCTCTCTCTCTCTCTCTCTCTCTCTCTCTCTCTCTCTCTCTCTCTCTCTACCCTACCTCCGTTTATCTGTCCCCATGGATTTTCAGATGCTCAGGCCTCACTGCTGAATCCATCGTTTCTTTGCAGGGGAATCATTTTTAATGTAGCTGTAATTTGGTCAATTTTGCCTGTCACTTTAATATCGATATCATGCTCTCCAGTTCACAGTCTCTGCTGTTAATGGAATTGAGACAAATCGTCACAATTTGCCCAGTTCTCATATGTTTCCACCAAAAGTGTGGTCGGAGAAGAGCAGTTTGTCTCCATGATGCTTCGATCTGCCAGAAGGAACACTGAGTCAAATGCTAATGTATTTACCAGAGGAGGACATGGGTGTAGCGCTAGTGTTTAACCCTGGGAGGAAATACAAAATAAGAGAGACGTTAAAGATTCCTATCCCCACTTTCAACTCTGTATTGTTTAGCCTACACATCCCGTAAAGTGTATTAGTTTTTTCTCAACAACCCAGTTTTCACGGCATTTGTGAAATCAGAAATCCTTTATTCGTCCTACGATGGGGAAAGATACAGCTCAGATATAAGGTAAAAGGAGAATGAGTATACTTGTGTTTTAAATTAAAAAGGTAAGCAGACGTTAATACAAATTATAACCAAATACGCAAATAGTCACAGTCAGTTGATCCGTGCACAAACAAAGTCAGGATTCTTGAAGGAGTCAGAAGTCTGGAAGAACATCGGACTGCTGGAAAAAAAGTTTGAATTCTGAAAAAAATCACCTTCTGGAAAAAGTCAGATAACAAAAATAATTAAATTAAATATAAATTAAATAAAAAATCTGAATTACGAAAAAACATCCAAACTGAAAAAAACAAGAAGTCAGAATAAAAGTCAGAAATCTGGAAGAAAATCTGATTTCTCAGAAAATGATCTTAGATTAGAAAATGATGAAAACTGGAACAAATGCTAAATTCAAAAAATAATAATAAATCAGAACTCTGGAAATAAAACCTGAAAGTCAGATTTATTGTTTCTAAGCATTTTGAGATTAAAGTCAGAATTGTTTTCCGTAATATTTAACCACAATTATCCTAGTTTTTCATCCTATTTCTTAACCTTAATTGTATTATGGCTGTTTTGTTGCCAACAGTCAGATTAAGAGTCCCTTTTCTCCCCTAATTGAATCTTTAAACTGCGAACACTTCTAAAGTCAACACGAAGACACATTAAAACTTTTGATTGTGTTATTCTATCAGTAGATGGACAGGACTTCATTCACCTACTGCTGTCAGACTTTGTGTTTGTTTCAACGCCACCGAGGCTCTCTGGAAAAATAAAGGTGGGAAACAGTACGGTACACACACCCCAGTTGGTTTTGTATATTAACACAGCTATCAGACTCTGACCAACAGATGGAAGGCGGATAACATTTCGCAGCCTCATACATTAAGTAGGAAGCCTGTACATCTGCCTGCCAGTGCGTGTGATTGCATTTGCATAGAGGTAAGAGGCGTGGGTTTGTCTCAGGGAGAAACCCAAATGCTTGATTTCTATTTACAAGCTTTGAATGACAAATGCCCCTTATGATTGCTTCAGATGGTGGGGGGTGGGGGGTGGGGGGGGGGTTACAATGCAGCTTGCAAACCCCTTTATGAGGCAAGCAGAAGAAAAAAACCAAACAAACAACAACAGGTTATCTGATTGATGTGAGGCGTGCGCTTTAATCTAGCCGAGTGCTACTTCACCAGCGCATCCCCACTCTGAAGTGTTTGGGATGCCGCAACGAAAACAGAGAGGGAGGCAGCATGTAGATCAATATCCCCAGAAACACCAGAGACATTCTATTTTATTAAACATTTTCCCATTAAGGCGCTGGTGCGAGCGTTGTAGATCATCCCAACAAAGTCGTAAATCACAGACAGACGGGGGTATTGGAAACAATGGGCAGAATCAAAGCGGATTACCGAGAAACAGAGGAAGATATTCGGTGTTTGTGCTCCTGGGAGCCTCATGGATCTTGTTTTTCACAGTGTATTGCTTTATGTTACATCTGAGGGATTGGGTTATCGTCAAATTCATATCATGTTTATCCAACTACAACATATATCTTCATGTTACCTGCATGGTTCACTCGCAAATTACCCATTTCTGATCGTATTCAAGCCAAACTGAAGTCACAATCTCCTATGAAACCCCTTCCTGAAGTCCTCCTCAAACAGCACTGATCAATTAGTTAAAACAACATTAAATTAACAGACTATGTGTCATGTGAAAGTGGATGGATGTCCGCCTTGATGGGACCATTTGCATCCTCCATCTTGACTTTGGGTTTGATCTCTACTTGACTCGTGAAGTTTTGTGTCATGCAATTTTGTTATGATGCTCTCCCGCTGTTTGCTAAACGAGCAGTGGTTGGAGTAAAGTTCATAAAGTGCCCTGCTGAAGTAAAACATACAGAAGCTCATAAATTATCAGACGATTTAAAGCTTCTCTGATCATTTATTTAAACTACAAAGTGGATTAAACAATTAGAGACACACCAAATCGTGCCAGGTGGGGAGAGGGAGACTCCACTTTATCAGAATCCACAGACACGTATTATTACCATCGGTCTTGCAGCTTTA
This sequence comes from Eleginops maclovinus, assembly GCF_036324505.1. NCBI lineage: Eukaryota > Metazoa > Chordata > Actinopteri > Perciformes > Eleginopidae > Eleginops > Eleginops maclovinus. Next base: position 6,696,018 of record NC_086352.1, on the reverse strand, counting down.
CAAACCGTTCAAGCGTCTTTTAGCTCATTGTTTTGGCTTAAAAACAATGCGTTTAAAGTCCTACTTTTGCTTGAAAATCTTCCATTTCTCTTAACTCGTAACTTTGCTTATCGTGCATTATCTCTTCAGGGACTTGGAGGAGTGGGACAAAGCAAGGATTGGCTTCCTCCTCTTTAAAATGCTGCTTTCCTGCTGCTCTGGTGTTTATTTGTATCACTAATACACTTCCATACATCTATATAGCCGTTTCCAAAGAGCACAATCATTCCTCACTTACTTATAATGGGGTAATTGCCTTCAAACTATCGAGCATTATACTTTTTAATGAATATGATAGCCAGAATAATGTTCATTAAGGGTAACAGTAATACAATACAATTGGAAAATGTATGAGATTTATTTTTGTTATTGCATAATTCGCCTCTAACTTTGTTTAAAGTGCAAGTTCTCTTTACTTCCAGTGCAGTTCCTCAGTTGGTGTTAACACAGAAATAGTCTAAATTAGGAAATGAAAGCAAAAAGAATCCATGTTTTTCCTGGAAAGTCCTCCTATATTTCTAATAAGTTGACAATAGTTCTTCTTTAATTCATCAAACTCACATTTTCTGTCTTTTTGAGCAAATGTATCACACTCCTTAGTGTTTGGAGCATTGAGGGAGAACTGATATCCTCGACTTTGTGTTGTTTTCACCTATAAAGATATGAAAACCTCTTCGTTTTCTGGTGCTCATAAACTCACAGGGCTCAGAGCAGGACGGCAGGTAGGGCTCAGTGCGGGGCCCGGGGCCGCTCTGACACAACAGATGGCCGTTGCTGGGATGGAGTCTGTTCCTGTTTGGTTGCAGGGTGTTCTCCTGAAGCGCCGAAGCACCCCGTCACCCAGTTCAGATTGTATTTTGTTGGAGGCCAGTTTCTAAAGCAGATGGGAGGTTGATTTCATAGTCTTGTATCTTGGAGAGCGAGCTGGTAGATCTGCCGGTACAGTTTGTTCTGAGAGTGCTTCCTTTGTGCTTACCAACCATTAATCAGTTGCTGTCGAGATGAATTCATTTAGAGAGGAAACTGAATTCATGAAACGCTGATCAGGGACAAATCAGAGGCAGAAAAAAGCAAGACTTTCATCCTACTGGTCTTAACCAGAACCAGAATGGAAATGTGTCTGTTTTCTGAAATCTCCTTTGTTTGTATTTAAAGAGGACGAATTCTGCTCATTTTCAGTTTATATTCATATGTAGTGTCTCTCCTGGGACATGTCTCCATGCTGTAATGTTCAGAATGCTCTTTATTTTTCTCATACTGCCTGTGCTGCAGCACCTCTTTTCACCCTCTGTCTGAAACCAGAGCCCAGTCTGCTCTGAGGGTCTTTTTCTGTTGTTCCCTTTAGTGTTTACTTCCTGTCTGTCTTCTTCTGCTGTTCCCTTTAGTGTTTACTTCCTGTCTGTCTTCTTCTGCTGTTCCCTTTAGTTGTTACTTCCTGCCTGTCTCCTTTTGTTGTTCCCTTTAGTGTTTACTTCCTGCCTGTCTCCTTTTGTTGTTCCCTTTAGTGTTTACTTCCTGCCTGTCTCCTTTTGTTGTTCCCTTTAGTGTTTACTTCCTGCCTGTCTCCTTTTGTTGTTCCCTTTAGTGTTTACTTCCTGTCTGTCTTCTTCTGCTGTTCCCTTTAGTGTTTACTTCCTGTCTGTCTTCTTCTGCTGTTCCCTTTAGTGTTTACTTCCTGTCTGTCTCCTTTTGTTGTTCCATTTATTGTTTACTTCCTGTCTGAATTCTTCTACTCTTCCCCTCAGTGTTGACTTCCTTTCTGTCTTCTTCTTCTGTATCATTTCAGAATTGACAAGTCTCTTACAGTCCATGCAAAAACAACAGTTGTTTCTAAGAAAGAAACCAAATGTTATTCTCCCTTTGGTTTGGTATTCATCAGGACAAAGCCTCATCTGTCTAACTCATTGTAAGACATGAGAGTGTTTCTACTTGAAATGTGAAATGTGAGCATCTCCATTGCTTTTAGAAATATGTTGATTTTTATTTTCCCTAAGATTGTATTCGTGCATCCACCGAGGACGTGGGAATAAAGGCGCCGGGATTGAATGGCCCTGTATCACCATAGCATCTTTGTTATTCATATCCAGCTTTTCACAGCAGCCTAATCCACATGCATATTCAACGTGCCGCGGACAATCAGAGGTTCAGAGCCGACAACATGCTCGGGTCCGCGGGGAGGTTGTTCCCTGCTTCCTCTCCGCTGTTTGTTGACAGCAGCTCCGTGGGAAAATAGGGATAGTGCTAAATTTTATCACAGAGCATGAAGCGCCGCTGCAAATGAAAACATTGTGTGCTCACATAAATTATATAAATGTATTTTTGTATCACAATATTGCATCAGTTTCTCACACGGGTATACAATGCTGTGGAAATTATGTTGCCAGAGCGTCACATTGCCTGGAGTGTTTCATCACTCTGATGCCATATTCCTCTTAAAAGGCTGTCATTGAGGTCAGTCAGGGCATCGAGTCAGCCTCAACATATGGAAAGCTTCAGTGCTCATGAGCTCTCCTGATACGTTATAAGAGAGTTCCAATGTACCATTAATATTTGTGACTCTGGACATATGTTGGTTTACGCTTGCCTTAACATGCTATCTTTTATACATCCAAACGAACGTATCACTAACACTTCGATTGACAAAACAGATTTGAGAACCAATATTCGAGGAGAAATACGATTTTGGCCATTTAATTTGTGATTTTGGATAAAAAACTTGATTGAAATGATTCTAAACATGCAATATTTTCGATACAAACAGGGTACCCAAGTTCTGTACATAAGTACAATTATGAGGTACTTGTATTGTACTAGTATTTCCATTTTATGCTACTCTGTACTTCTACTCCACTACAGTTCAGAGGTAAATGGTGTACTTCTACTCCACTACATGTATGTAATACCTTTAGTTGCTAGGCAGATTAGGATGAATGATGGTAAATATAATCTCCCTTAAATCAGACTTTAGTTCACCTGCAGTAAATCCAGCAGCTACCCTGCAGTATACAAAGCCATTCAAACTAGCTGCACCTTTACCAGCTCTGAGAACACTTTAATGATCAATCATTATAAAACATATCAGAGATATTATTCTGAAATGGACCAATCAGACAATGACTACTTTTACTGTCGCTACTTTAAGTACATTTAGAGGAGAGTACTTTCTACTTTCACTGGAGGAACATTTAGAATACTTTTACTGTGACAGAGTATTCCTACACTCTGGTACTTCTACTTTACTCAAGTACAAGATCTGAGTACTTCTACTTTACTCAAGAACAAGATCTGAGTACTTCTACTTTACTCAAGAACAAGATCTGAGTACTTCTACTTTACTTAAGTACAAGATCTGAGTACTTCTACTTTACTTAAGTACAAGATCTGAGTACTTCTACTTTACTTAAGTACAAGATCTGAGTACTTCTACTTTACTCAAGTACAAGATCTGAGTACTTCTACTTTACTCAAGTACAAGATCTGAGTACTTCTACTTTACTCAAGTACAAGATCTGAGTACTTCTACTTTACTCAAGAACAAGATCTGAGTACTTCTACTTTACTTAAGTACAAGATCTGAGTACTTCTACTTTACTCAAGTACAAGACCTGAGTACTTCTACTTTACTCAAGTACAAGATCTGAGTACTTCTACTTTACTCAAGTACAAGACCTGAGTACTTCTACTTTACTCAAGAACAAGATCTGAGTACTTCTACTTTACTCAAGTACAAGACCTGAGTACTTCTACTTTACTCAAGTACAAGACCTGAGTACTTCTACTTTACTCAAGTACAATATCTGAGTACTTCTACTTTACTCAAGTACAAGACCTGAGTACTTCTACTTTACTCAAGAACAAGAGCTGAGTACTTCTATATTACTCAAGAACAAGACCTGAGTACTTCTACTTTTACTCGAGTACAACATCTGAGTACTTCTACTTTACTCAAGTACAAGATCTGAGTACTTCTGCTTTACCCAAGTACAAGACCTGAGTACTTCTACTTTACTCAAGAACAAGATCTGAGTACTTCTACTTTACTCAAGTACAAGATCTGAGTACTTCTACTTTACTCAAGTACAAGATCTGAGTACTTCTACTTTACTCAAGTACAAGACCTGAGTACTTCTACTTTACTCAAGTACAAGATCTGAGTACTTCTACTTTACTCAAGTACAAGATCTGAGTACTTCTACTTTACTCAAGTACAAGATCTGAGTACTTCTACTTTACTCAAGAACAATATCTGAGTACTTCTACTTTACTCAAGTACAAGACCTGAGTACTTCTACTTTACTCAAGTAGAAGATCTGAGTACTTCTCCCACCTCTGTGTACAAATACACATATCATTTGCATTTGCCTGAAAGGTGACACAAAAGGCCTTTAAAGTTGATACTGCTCCCCCTGGTGTGTACTTATCCAATCGATAACAAACCAGGTTGATTACTTTCACCTCTCTCTCCCTTTTGACTCGCCCCAAAAACTGCAAAACTCCCTTTTATTGAAACTTCTATAGAAACTCTTCAAATGCTAAATATCTCCCCTCTTTCATCCCAACATCAAGATGTGTCAATGTGGGGCAGGAAGTCGCTGACTCTGTGCTGAGGAGCTGGAAATAAGCTGTCTGGATATTTAATGATTGAGGATTGTTATTGCATTAGAGACTAAGTCAATTAAAGAATACGTGTTTTATTTATTTAGCCAACTTTTTGACCTTTTTTCTAATCGTTTCTATAATTCAAAGTACAGTTTGTTCAGTGTTGTTCTTTTTCCGGTCACTCATGTCTGCAGTTCTAATTGGATGGTTGCACCTGGATTCTGCCTTTTGGTTGCCATATAGTGGCATGGTATTTTTTCCATGATAAAGGCTCTTTATTTTAAGTGCTGATCCATTAAGTCAGCACATGTTGCTTTAGTGCTTTTTCATATTTATTTTTTTCTGCGGACTTTATCTGAACCCTGATCAGCTGATGAGCATTACATGACCTGTGAGAGAGAGAGAGAGAGAGAGAGAGAGAGAGAGAGAGAGAGAGAGAGAGAGAGAGAGAGAGAGAGAGAGAGAGAGAGAGAGAGAGAGAGAGAGAGAGAGAGAGAGACTGTGAGGACTACTGACTGTCTCGCTGTTGTTGCGTATCAGTAAGTCAGTTGTGATTGGTCAACCAGTTAGAGATGTCCCGCCCCTTAGCGCTAGCCACTATAAACTATTTAGAGGCCTTGTCCACACGGACCCGGTAGTTTCTGACACCGGAGTTTTGTTCAAATTAATTCTCCGTTCACACGAGTGGTTTAAAAGAATGATGTAATATACATGTAGTACACATACCAAAGCAATAGGTGGTGATGTATGTTGAAATGGTAAGGCAATTTCAACCAATCACAGTGTAGTTAATAAGCGTGGAAATGCAGTAGCAACAATGGCAGCAACAATGGCAGCAACAATGGCAGCAACACCACACAATTTCGTGTGGACAGACACTGAGGTGGAGCTGCTCCTCAACGTAACCATTGAATGTAAAGTCACGAAAATGTCTGAAAGTGTCGACTGGGAAACCTGGGAGCCACTGGGCATGACATCCTAATATAGCCGACAGCATACCAATAAATAGCATCAACTCTCTCACCTCTGCCATTTGTATCACTCTGTTGTGCTCGTGACAACTCTGCCGTGAACGATGGAAATAATCGCGGTTGTCATGTCCACACGCAACTGCTGAAACCCCGGTTAGCTAAAAATCCGCCTGTTGACCCCGGGTACAAAGAATCACGGTTGCAGTGTTCCAAAAACACGGCTGCGTGTGGACGGACCATTCAACCGTGATGATTAGTTCACGGTTGCACAAACTACCGGTTCTGTGTGGACAAGGCCAGAGTCTATTCTCCAGAGTTTGATATCTTATCGGGGTGTCACATTTCAACCAACAAGCAACTTCATTTCTGGAAATGTGTTTGGTTCAGTTATGACAAGTCAAGCAAGGTCTGAAATGAAGGTTTTTCCTCGTTCAGCAAGTGTTCAACAAGATTTCAAAAGTGACAAACACTTAGTGGTACCAGTCAGTGGAAAGATGGAATAAATCATGTAACCATAATCCCTAGAAATAGCTTTTTGAAATAGTTCATTTAATGTCAGAAAAACCTATCCGTCATGGTGGCAGGCTTCCTGATATTTTCCACACTTCACAGCCCACATTTACTCTGTGTTTGGCAGGTGGCAGGTGCTAATTACATTCCCTTTATGCAAGCAAATGTGGATCAGAGCGGCGGTAAACTAGCCTGAAAGCAGAGCGGCGGGGGGAGCTGAATCTGTTTTTAAAAATAAAGCAAACAAATCCAATATAAAAACAGCCTCCGTCACCTGTTCACCTGCACACAACTGACTCAGTTTGCACTTAGGAGGTCCCAAACCATTTGGCAAACGCAAGCTCAATTTCCTGTGCCTCAGCTCGCAGCTCCATCTGAACGGCTGGTACTCTGGATATTGCCATCATTTCAAGACTCATTTACCTGAAAAACATCCTGAAACAGCATCACTCATGTTCCCTTACTGCTAACTGCTCCCACCTGCCAGCCTTAAAAAAAAAATTGGCACCTCCAGTAGCCAACAACAAAGTCATGCACGGCGGGGTTTCAGCGGCTCTGGTTACATTTGGCAGACCTGTGTCCCGCTCCCCCGACAACAACAGGTGACGCACCCTGCAGCGCGGAGCTCAAACGGACAGAATGTCCCTGAAGCTGCCTCCTCATCGCTGTACACCAGATGCACTAGAGCCAAAAGATACGCTACAGGAGCGACTTTGCCAAAACCAATTTCACAAATGTTATTTTCCTGCTGTTGTCGTAAAATACAAACTGCTATCTGATCGCAGAACTCAAACCGAGCGATGGAGTGTAAGCGCAACGCAAATGTGAGGCTCAGGCTGCAGGAGCGCTTGGGTTTCCATGGGCACAGGTTGGGAGGGTTACTTTTACAGGGAGGTTATTAGTATCCTTATCTGAGTATCAAAAATATCAATAAATAATCAGTTTAGAAGAAGATAGTGGGACATTTTTTAAAGAAAAAAAGTCAGAATTTTTGGGAAAAAATCTGAATCTTTTGAAAATGTTGATAATTTTGAAAAAATAATCAGAGGTTCTGAGATATATCAATAATTTATATTTATACAAATCCTAATAATGTTATTAATTTCTCTGACTGTTGGATAACTTCACTATCAAATTAATTGTTGAATGTTTCACTTTATTAGAGATCAGGATACAAAGTAAGATCCGTCTTCTACAGTTACGTAAAAACACATCATCACATTACTGTGACGTCCATAAATGTGGGGATTACAGCAGGATTGCAATCCATTTGAACCATAAACATGTTCATCATTATGGCTTCTAGTTTTAAAAAAGGCTTTCACTGTGTGCATTATTTACCATGTACTGTGTGTGCTAAACTAAAACGGAGCCTTTTCTGTCAGCTCAGATTTCATCCCTGCTTATTTAAACTGTATGTGCTCAAGTGTTTCATAGTTGGTGTATTTAGGCTGAATGAGCTTCATGAAAGGCAACTTTTCCTATCAATATAATCCTTAATATCTTGGTTTGTTCTTTTCTAAAGTCACATTGTTCACCTGTAATGAAACACATGAGCTAACACACACTGTTTTATGAACGTTCAGGTTCTGAATTAAATCCAGAAGAAATGAACCACAGAAAGTGAAAACCATAAAGCACATTCAGGCAGTAGGCGTATAGATTCACACTCATTCACAAGTATTGTCTGCAGAACAGCCCAGCTTACAGAGAAGATCCACTCAGAATTATGAAAAAGTGAGAATTTTAGAAGAAATAGTTTGAAAAAGTCAAGATTTCGAGAAAAAAACCTGAATTTTGGGAATAAAGGAAATTGAGAATTTTGAAGAAATAGTCAGAATTTGATAAAATGAGTCAACAATTTAAGAAAAAAGTGCAAAATTGAGGAAAAGTTAGGTTTTTTTCGGGGGTGGGGGAGTGAGGTTTTTGTAAAAGTAGTCGGAAATTTGAAAAGTTTAATTTCAGTAAAAAAACCTGAAATTTGAAAAAGTCAAAATATGGAAAAAATTCAGAATTTTGAGAAAAAGTACAAACTTTGAAAATCTAAAGGAAATAAACTTTGGAGACAAAAAGTGCAAAAGAACATGATTAGGGCCACCTGAAAAACAGATCTCATAAAGCAGACTCAGGCAGTAGGCGTATAGATCCAACCGTCCAGTATTAGCCTACAGAACAGAGCAGCTGACAGAGGAGAGCCACATCTGATCCTCTGAACACCAGATGATCTGTTTTAGTTTTTCCTGTGACACCTGCTAATAATCCACAGTTAGTAGAATTGAGGAGTAATCTGATTTTGTTTTAATGTAACTGTACCTTTGCTTTTGGTTTCCTGATTACGTAATCCTGCTATCTGCTCCTCCCTGACCCTGTATGCATGTATTTGCATTTGCTGCCATTCAAACCACATCTGTATGTATAACACTGACTGCTGCGCTCATGGTATTAATTTGAAACGTGACATTTAGGATGAAATCCCTCCAGCGTTATATTTCCAAAACAAAGCAATCTACTCACTGCTACATCTCCGCATTTCCCCGGCTTAATTGAAACTGTGTGTGTTGCCTATTCCATTTCCAAAATACAACAAACAAATCAGTTACAAAATGTTCATTGTCCTGGAGCTAATTTGAAGGCGCCAGCTTCCCCCCTTCTGGTCTTTTTATCCCCGGCACATAGAAAGAAGTTTTCTCTGGGAGTCTGGTGATAGTGTTGGAGAAAGTATCTGCAGTATTTATTTGGTCCCCCTCACATAGATTAAGCTTCACAAGCCGCCTCATGGCAATTAAATCTATCAGAGGGCGGCAGAGAGCGCTCTGTCAGAACTGCTTCAATAATTGCAATTTAAATGAATGTGGATTCAGAGGCGTTGGAACACACGGCTGCTGGGACCGACTTTCTCCCGCCTTAATTCCTTGGTTTGTTTTCCTTCCTCTCATTGCTGTTCCTCTCTGTTTGCAGACACATAGAGAACTGGACGGGCCTGCAGACTCTGAGAGATGTCGATATGGAGCTGTACACCGGCCTGCAGAGACTGTGAGTGTGGGCGCTGTTATCTGGGGGGGGATTTGGGGACACCTATGATTGAGACACTTCACTGTACCGCTGTTAAATCCCTGTTTTGCATCTGGTTTCCTGCCTGTTCACCAGGGTTGGGAGCATTAGCTTAAACATCAGTTCCTTTAAATTAAATTCAACCTAATCCAAGTATCACATTATAAACGTAATGTACTTATCAATTTACGTTACTTTTGGATTGCCTAAATATCAAATTGAATGCGAAACAATACAAGAGAAAGGAATGATCAATAAGCATTCAGATTAAAAGCAAACACTGTGAAAGATGTTCACTACGTACGGTGGCCTACAGGTGCAAACGCGTTCAAAAGGTCCCAAAATATGCAAATATAGAATCATTTTCACCAACATTCACAGCGTTTTCTAAAAGCGCTGCTGACTCAGAGAACTCGTTGACGTACGGGGAAAACAAAGTTGGCAAACTGTCACTGTGACTAGAAACCTACCTAAAAATTGAAGTTATATTGTCTTATTTTAACGGAGTGATCGCACTCTTCCTTCCAATGTTTTTGCAGATCTGCTGTAAGCTAGCTAGCTAACGTAGCTAACCAAGTCCTTTTAAATATACTGCCAAAAAACAAAAAGGGACTTTTGCATCATTTTTGAAACTACAACACGTGTTTGTACCTGACAGCCGCCAAATGAAAGCAGCCTTAATGAAAACCCCAAAACGTAATTCAGTAATTATTCTAAACCCTCGTCCTGCCTGCTCGAAGGGTGTACTCCTGGCAGTGATTCAGCACTGAGCACACGTGGGCTGCAGCGGTTTAATGTCCGATACTTCTCCCGATGTGACACGATCCGTGCTAATTCTCAGACGAGATGACAAGGTGTTAGTCAGGGTGTGTAGAGAGGGGAGGAAGAAGGAGCAAAGGGTGTGTTCCTGATCCTTACGCAAGCTGATGTTCAAACAGGCTTTTAATTTTCAACATCCCATCCGCTTGCTCAGCCACTGATCAAATAATGCTAAAAAGCAGAAGGGGAAATTGAATTAGGGGTCCCTCTGCGCTGTGATTTCTTTTATTCTCATCTTTTTGTAGCAATGCTACGCTCCTTCCCTGCTACCATACACTACATCCTTTACATTCCTCTCACTCCTCCCTCCGTCGCCCTCCTCCTGACCTCTTTCTCCTCCTAATTCCTCTGTCTCTTTGCCGAGAACCGCATTCTCCTTTGCCCTCCAAAGTCGGAGCTGGCCTCTCCTCTGATCCCCTTGATCCCTCATCAGGGAGGCCAAGTGCAATATCTCCAACCACTGAATTAGCATTTTTCTCATTACCGCCTTCTCTCTCCTGCTGCATCGTCTGGGGAGGAAGGCCCCTCCCCTGGAGGCCGTTGCCTTGCGGGGCTGTGGGCAGCGCTGAGGGACGAGTGGGAACAAGTCACTCCAGGACATCACCTCATTTCCCATTTTTACCTCAGTCATTTGTATTTAAATCACATGAAAAGGGATGCGATAAGTCATTCAAATAAACATTGAATTATTCAAACGGTAATATAACGGTACAATACATCCAGAATAAGAAGTCCATTGTTATATTAAAAAGTTGAAGGCCGTGTTTTAATGATCCTTTCCAGCCTTTTAAAGGTCCCCTATTAAGCAAAATGCCATTTCTGCTGTCTTTTATACGTAAACATGTGTCCCCGGTGTGTAAGGAGACTCACAAAGTGTCAGAAAGTACAACACTCTCTCTTTTCCTCCTTACCCACATCTCTAAAAATGGGGGTAAAACGAGTTGATCCAGATTTGCTGCAGATATGACGTCATATCCGAAATGTGGGCTGGCTTTACGTTGAATCCCCTCCGCAGCACCTCTGTGTGTCTGTGCAGGATGTCTGCAGGAGGGACTGAGAGTTGTTGTTTATATAATATAATGTCTCTGTTCTAGAGGTGAACTCTGAGAAGGGTTTCAGAAATAATGCTGGATGTGGTTTGGAACATAATATGGGGTTTAATCACGGCAGCGTTTAGCTGAGTTTCTCTGTTATAAACAGATCGTGACGCTGCAAAGGGGCGCGGCCAGCTTCAGGTCAAAGGGAGGTTGGCCTGCTTCAGCTCCAAGGGGGCGTGGCCAGCTTCAGCTCCAAAGGGGCGTGGCCAGCTTCAGCTCCAAGGGGGCGTGGCCAGCTTCAGCTCCAAAGGGGCGTGGCCAGCTTCAGCTCCAAAGGGGCTTGGCCAGCTTCAGCGCAGCTCAAATTTAAAGCGACAGTCACAGAATCAGCACTTCAGGAACAGGGCTGAGATAGAGGGGGAGGAGGCATGCTACAATGGGGGATCTGTTTGGTATTTGAGCAAAACGCTTCACAGACGAGTTTTGTACAGATGCTGCTTAATATATCTATTTTATTGTTCAAATATAGCATAATAGGAGACCTTAAGAGGACCCCCAGTGGTGCCTCTTGGGGATGTGTATCTTCATGACGAAATCACAAATGCATACATTAATAAAGATCAAAATTCCTACTATCGTCTGACTCCCCAGTGTTGAGATGTAGATGTAGATAACATACTAACTATGTGCTGCTGTAGTGGGTATATTAAGAAGAGCTTATCCAAGGTGTGATTTTTACTGATAGGTTATTAAATGTATATTAAGTCTCATCTCAACCAAGGGCTGGTGATGCCGATGATCGGAAAGTAAAATCTGACCTGATTTTGATTGAGGACACACTCAGTGAAACGTGGCTATAATTTAGAAGCCAATAACCGTATCAGCACGAACAACTCACGTGCAAATCTCTGAATAAATATGCGGTATTTACACCAATATGAAGTGTGAGATTACTGAGCTACAAAACGGATTTAATGGAGACGGGCGGCAGAGTTCTGTTTATTGAGGAGTGTGGAGGGTGTACCAGAGAGGATGCTGTTGCAGTAGTCTAGTCTGGATGAGATGAAGGCATGGAGGAGGAGAGTGGTGGGCGCAGACAGGATGTATTATTGACAATCAATGTGTTGCTAGTGCTCTTTTACTGTCTTGGTTTGGCTTTGGAAACGTATTTAAGACCTCACATTCAATGCAGCGAGCATCAAATCACTGCTAAAGGAGACGATGGTGTTCAATACAATAGTCATTACTGCCCTGAGGATAATAACCAAAGCTCAACAATCATCCTGTAATTTCTGTGCAGTGAAATAATAGTTATTGTTGGTAATATTCTGAGGAACACACTGAAGCTTTCTGGGGACCAAAGGAAGCCTCACCCTCAGAGCCCCACTTTGGAGGCTTTCGGGTGATGTAACGCGCCCAAAGGAAGGTAATTGGCACCAACAGCTGGGTATAATCAGCCCGGTACAGTGTCGATGACTTCTCTTAGAGACATCTGTGATTACACGATTAGAAGTCATTACCATTGTGGCCCAGAACAGAGGTTCCTGAACTGGGTCGCTGGGAATTGCAAGGAGGATTCCAAGGCGTCCCGAACCAAAATGAGGATTAGTTTAATTTCACACTTATTTCCCTCCGTACGAGTTAGCACAATGCGTCAGAGTGCGTGCGCTAATCGGAGGTTTCGCTCGCCTCACAAAGAAGTTCACAGATCTTTCATCATACAGTGGTGCATATTCAATTTTCATTTCAGTGCCAGCTCAGCAGGGTGCAGATCGAGGTTGACATCATTTGAATAGACATGGACTTGTTACAGTGGATAAAATATGTAAATGAGACTTGAAACGCACTTTTTCCATGCATACTAATCTGGGTTTTTTGCAGTTTTATTCAAATGCCAAAACACGGCAGGAGATTTTCATATCTGGATTATTTTTTGATACAGAAACATACATATTTTATTGTATTGTATACATTTCCGTCTTAAATGTAGCGTATTTTTGTTCTACTGTCAGTGGTTTCACTTGCTTTATCATCCTACCATACATTAGTGCATACTAAATTGCAGAGTAGAGATGGACTGGTGTCAGTGGACTGCTGCAGAAGACATAGTAATATGTCAAAGTGTCTTGAAATGAACCTTAAGGCATTCATTTTGTGTTTGAAAACCCACTTTAAAAATTCGGAGGTTTTTGATACCTGGATTATTTTTTGTATATTATTTATTTTTAGATGTTATTGTATTTTATATTATTTCTTAAGATATGTGAAGTAAAAACCATTTTATATCATGCTTCTTTTTTATAATTATGTCATGAGGTTTCACTCGCTCACAAATCTGTATCATACATGGTTCATATTTAATTGGAGAAGACATGGACGTGTTACGGTGCAGGCTTAAAGTTGTAAAATGCACTTTGAAACCATCATTTTGTTCATTAAAAACTGCTTTTTTGTGTTTTCTTCTAATGTCAAAACATTCTTACTCTTGAAAATCACAAACAATGAAACAAAAGGTTAAACAAATGTCCACACAAAAACAAGCGAGGGAAGAAAAAGATGGGGGACACCAAAAGTGGCCTTGATGCATGATGAGCAAAACACTGTGCATGTGTGTGCCCACGCTCAGAAGAAAATAAATGCCTTTGTTCAGTTGCTTTTTTCACAGCTTCATCTGTATTTTTTCCATTTCAGAACTATCATGAATTGCAACCTGAGGACGATCCAGCCGCGAGCGTTCACTCAGAACCCACACCTACGCTACATGTGAGTAAATATTCTATCTCTGACAGCCATGTTTGCCGAGCCTTCAAAAGATTTGTTATGATCTGTAACGCCTGACAGCTTGTAGCATATGGCTGCAGATGAGTTAGTGTTAAGCAGAAGATGATGCAGTTGATAGAGACTGGCTTCGGGGGGAACTGTGGCACTGCCATTACTGTCACAATAGCCTGCACATCTTAAATGAGACATCCATTATTTGCCTCGGATAATTGGATTCCTATCGGCCCCGGTCGGTTGTGCTTGGGTAGAGCATCATGCCAAAGACGCAGTTCCATTTAGACCGCACTTCCCAAATGGACAATTTGTCCAGGAGGCCGGGCATCAGAGAGCTGTGCGGAGAGCAGGGTAATTTCTTTAACAAAGGCTGATGTGTCACCGTATGACAGGCTGTTATTCCTCAATTCTCTTCGAGTAAACACGGTGGGGGACTCAAGTCACACTCCTTTACCTGAACACATTGCCATTTGCAATTTCCAGTTGTCAGTCGAGAGGCAGTTTGGTCTTTTCGCTGCTGCCGATCACTGCTTTTAGACCTGCATCTGTGCACCCTAAAGTGTGTGTGTGTGTGTGTGTGTGTGTGTGTGTGTGTGTGTGTGTGTGTGTGTGTGTGTGTGTGTGTGTGTGTGTGTGTGCGTGCTTGCGTGTGTGTGTGTGTGTGTGTGTGTGCGTGCTTGCGTGTGTGTGTGTGGGTGGGAGTCAAGAAGGTGGATGCTCAAGTTAAGTATTGGACAGATGAGATTACAAGATGATTGTTTGCCGTGGGTGTGTGTGTGTGGGTGTGTGTGTGTGTGTGTGTGTGTGTGTGTGTGTGTGTGTGTGTGTGTGGGTGTGTGTGTGTGTGTGTGTGTGTGTGGGTGTGTGTGTGTGTGTACACTTCTGCAAAGTAAGGTACCTTTTGCTTAAGTCTTTATCTTGTTAGGTGATTGGTTGAGCTAATTAAGCTCATCAACATTTAATGGAAGTTATTTACTCCCCCCTCTCTTCCCTTTAATTGTCTCTCTCCAGAAGATGGATTTACTAACTCGAGACTAAACAAACGAGAAATGATTTTAACCTTCTCACCTATCCCTCCCCATCACTGAAAATAATTGCTGTGCAGCGGTCGAGACTTAGAAGTAGAATGTAAAGAGGTATAAACAAATGAAGGGAGGGAGTCATGATGCTTTATCCACATTGTTCTCACCTGTGAGTTTAGGGATTACTTTATATTAATACTCGGCTTGATTGAATACTCAATTCTAATTGGTCTATTTGGTAAAATCGGAGGTCCGTAAACAGACTGTTGCTAAGGAGGCATAAGGACCAATGCGCAGTTACAGCAATCCTCAGAAAGAAGTCCAAGGATCAGCCTTGGACGACAAACATTCATTTTCTTCAACAGAAACACTAAAGGGAACAGCAGAAGAAGACAGACAGGAAGTAAACACTAAAGGGAACAACAGCAGAAGAAGACAGACAGGAAGTTAACACTAAAGGGAACAGCAGAAGAAGACAGACAGGAAGTAAACACTAAAGGGAACAGCAGAAGAAGACAGACAGGAAGGAAACACTAAAGGGAACAGCAGAAGGAGACAGACAGGAAGTAAACACTAAAGGGAACAGCAGAAGAAGACAGACAGGAAGTAAACATTAAAGGGAACAGCGAAGAAGACAGACAGGAAGTAAACACTAAAGGGAACAGCAGAAGAAGACAGACAGGAAGTAAACACTAAAGGGAACAGCAGAAGGAGACAGACAGGAAGGAAAAACTAAAGGGAACAGCAGAAGGAGACAGACAGGACGTAAACACTAAAGGGAACAGCAGAAGAAGACAGACAGGAAGTAAACACTAAAGGGAACAGCAGAAGAAGACAGACAGGAAGTAAACACTAAAGGGAACAGCAGAAGGAGACAGACAGGAAGGAAAAACTAAAGGGAACAGCAGAAGAAGACAGACAGGAAGTAAACACTAAAGGGAACAGCAGAAGAAGACAGACAGGAAGTAAACACTAAAGGGAACAGCAGAAGAAGACAGACAGGAAGTAAACACTAAAGGGAACAGCAGAAGAAGACAGACAGGAAGTAAACACTAAAGGGAACAGCAGAAGAAGACAGACAGGAAGTAAACACTAAAGGGAACAGCAGAAGAAGACAGACAGGAAGTAAACACTAAAGGGAACTTCAGAAGAAGACAGACAGATAGTAAACACTAAAGGGAACAGCAGAAGAAGACAGACAGGTAGTAAACACTAAAGGGAACAGCAGAAGAAGACAGACAGGAAGTTAACACTAAAGGGAACATCAAAAGAAGACAGACAGATCGTAAACACTAAAGGGAACAGCAGAAGAAGACAGACAGATGGTAAACACTAAAGGGAACAACAGAAGAAGACAGACAGGAAGTAAACACTAAAGGGAATATCAGAAGAAGACAGACAGGAAGTAAACACTAAAGGGAACATCAGAAGAAGACAGACAGGAAGTAAACACTAAAGGGAACAGCAGAAGAAGACAGACAGATGGTAAACACTAAAGGGAACAGCAGAACAAGACAGACAGATGGTAAACACTAAAGGGAATATCAGAAGAAGACAGACAGGAAGTAAACACTAAAGGGAACATCAGAAGAAGACAGACAGGAAGTAAACACTAAAGGGAACAGCAGAAGAAGACAGACAGATGGTAAACACTAAAGGGAACAGCAGAAGAAGACAGACAGGAAGTAAACACTAAAGGGAACAGCAGAAGAAGACAGACAGGAAGTAAACACTAAAGGGAACAGCAGAAGAAGACAGACAGGAAGTAAACACTAAAGGGAACATGTCAATTAGTAGACACTTTTGTCCAGAGCGACTTACATGCACTTAAAAGGAGCAATTTGGCGTTAAGTATCTTGCCAAAGGACACTTGATTTGTTGACTATTTGACTCTAATCCCCCCCAAGCTCCAGCAGCCCCACATTATAAAGCAAACCATTAAAGCCAGACCTTAAGGGTTAATGTGAGCTTTCCCTCCCCTTTGTTAAATCTCACACTATGTAAAATCCTCTTTAGATCCAGTCGGACAAACATGATAAATGCTGTTCTCCAAATAGAAAAGATAAATGAAGTTCACTTCTCCCACACGGACCCCCCCCCAGACGGTCTGTGACAGGCTCGTTTTGTGGTCTCATTAATGCAGATGGACTGTTGCTAGGTGACACGGAGGATGATGATGTCAAGTAAGATTAATTATTGTGCCTAAGCTTAGCCTCAGAAGGCCGACCTCATTGATGTCTGTGTCAGACGGTCCGCTCGGCAATCAAACGCTCAACTGGTCGCTCTTTGTGAGGGGAAATGAAACGTCTCTGTGAGGCCGAGATATTCAAAAACAGACGGATACAGTACACCTCATGACTGCAATAACACCAGCCACACACATCGTGCTCTCAGTCTTCCATGAATTACATCAGATAAGATTAGACACTCTTTATTGATCCTGAATTGGGAACTTGTTTTGTCAGAGCGGCATTTTAACAAGGCATTGCACGAAAAAAAAACAACAGTAAAAGTCTTCATAAACAGGAGATACACACCGCCCGGCCAAAAAAAAGGTCACTGGCCTGTGGGGGGGCAGTGCTATGATCTGGGGTTGCTGCAGCTGGTCTGGTCTAGGTTCAGCAATGTGCCCAAAGAATGAGGTCAGCTGACTCCCTGAATAAACTGAAGGACCAGGTTATTCCATCAGTGGATTTCTTCTCCCCTGATGGCACGGGCATGTTCCAAGAGGACAATGCCAGGATCCATCGGGCTCAGATTGTGAAAGAGTGGTTCAGGGAGCATGAGACATCATTTTCACACATGGATTGGCCCCCGCAGAGTCCAGACCTGAACCTGATTGAGAATCTTTGGGATGTGCTGGAGAAGACTTGGCGCAGTGGTCCTAATCTCCCGTCATCGATACGAGATCTTGGAGAAAAATGAATGCAAGACAGAAATAAATGTAGTGACGTTGCAGAAGCTCGTGGAAACGATGCCACAGCGAATGCGTGCCGTGATCAAAGCTGAAGGCGGTCCAACGAAATATTAGAGTGTGTGAAGTATTTTAATCAGTGAAACCAATACTTGTACAAATACTCCGTTACAAGTAAGTCCTGCATTCAAAATATAGATGAATAGACTTAGATGACAGATTTAAAACATGTTGAATGACTGGATTATGATTCTGTATGCATTCATGTGTTCATCACAGCTGGTAAAGGTGGAACTTTTTGTATTACTGCTGGATATTTAACCTGTATTTATATATCAATCTTTATTAATTGTTTGGTTTATGTTTTATCAGATTAGCTCCACTACTCTAATAAATGTAGTGGTGTAAACGTGCAATATTAGCTTCTTAAATGAACTTCTCTTACTATAAAGTAGAATAAAATGAAAAGATACTCAGAATGGTACTTAAGTAAAAGCTATAGTACATCTACGTCACTTCAATCTAACAATGTAAATGTCTAAAGAGTTTGAATAGCTCGGATAAAATCTTGAACACATTATAGAAGACCAACCCTAATGCTAAAAATATAAACACAGGATATTATAAACACTGTACAAGTAATGTAGGGTGTGAGGAAGACCAGGCCGGTATGATCAGTACTGACACACCTTGACTTGACGATTGTCCAATGATAGGTTTGCAGCTGTCATGTTTAGGCGGCGGTGTGAAGGACTGTAATTATATTGAATGATATAAATCAGCTTCCGCTCCACCAAAGGAAATACCAGCCGCTCTGGAGATCGTGATGACTGTTTATGGTCGGTAAAGTGCATCATTCCCCTGATTACTTAAACATCAACGCTCTTCTGTTCGAGCTAATGGGACACCTGCGCTGTCTGTGAAGCTGTCAGGTCATCTGAACTCCAAAAAACAAAAGCGATTAAAGCCTTCACATTAATTATTCAGACACAGAACGATGTGTAAAACACAATAAGGCGCTGACAGATGTCACGACGAACAAACTGTCGCACAGTGCAGCTCTCCCAGCCCGCATGAAAACACCTGCCGGGTTCGTGAACTCGGCTATATTTAATATTTGTTGTACCCTTATTTATTTTCCACGCAGCTCTTGACAAAGCATCACTGCAGTACTTAGGAAGTGACCTCTGTGGGGGTGCTTCATTTTATTAGAGCCCAAAATAAAGCTAATTACAGTATCCTGAGGGAGTGCTTTGTTGTGATCAGCAGGATGTTGGTGCATGAGGAGTTTGCTGTCAATATGTTCAATAATGTTGCTCGTGTGTTCTTGAGCAACACTTTGAAGTGCTCATTTTCAACATGAGAGCATCAGCTCAATGACACAAAGGTAAATATACATTGTGCAAGTCGAAGCAAAGCTCGCTCAACCATTTAATCTGTGTAACGTGCACTCGTGGTGCAAATATTTGAGCAGCACTTTGAATAAATGTGCCTGCAAGATGCATACAGGAAATGCATATTTACTGATGCTTTTCAGGGGAGGGATTTACTATGAGTGTTACAAGCTGAGAAACAAAGACCATAGTGACTACAAACAGCCAGGAACCAGAGTTAGAAAGTCTAGTTTGTGTCACTAATGTACCATATGGCATCTTCACAAACCATGGCACGTTTGGCTAGTCCTAATCAGAGTGAAATGGATACTTTTGGGTCAGGAAAAGTGAAGCCAAATTAAACAAATCCATTTTACTGATGGGAGAATATGGAGGAACAGGGTCGTGGATGCAAGTCTTTCTTATTGGTTACAAATGTGGCGTCAGTAAACAAGGAAAACAACAAGCACACAGTCAGTCCTCTCCCACTCCTTTAAACTGGTATTTTACCTGCGTCCATCTCCACAAATGCCCCATGAGTCATTCTGACTGCAATCAAACCCCACTTTGGTTCACTTGGACGCTGCTTGAAAGAGTCTCTGAGTAGTTGGTCAAAACAGTCAGCTTTTAAAAGCATCCATAAATCAACAAATACAGAAGAGTTTAAATAGTTAGAAAAGGTGTTTATTCTCTTCTTTTTGCCAAGAGTGTTTCAGAGGATCATCAGCACTCTTGTGTGTCTGAAAAATATGAAGTGACAACAGACCTGTAGACGTAGCATAGCATCGAGACCTCTAGGTAAAGAAAACGGCTCGGTCGTAGGTATAGTAATTTACAATTTACATAAAACCAGAACACCATTAAATCACATAAATAATGTACTGTAGTAAAGAGCAGCAACTAAACACATTATGAAACAAATAGAAAGGAAGAAAACATTTAAAAAACGAATTATTTCAGTAAATAATGGATTTGAGACTGGTTGAGTGGGTAATACTATCCAAGTGTATACGTTCAGCTCACATCTTATACCTTACATAAAGTGCACAAAGATGTATAATGCTCTTAATAAGTGAAACCTTTTGAAGTGTTAATACAGTTCCTTAGTTAATGTTCCAGTCGTACTATACAGTATCTATATTTTCCTCCAAGGCCCTGAAGTTATTCACTTTTTCTCCCTGGAGCTTGTCGAGACATATCTGCTGTTGCAGCTCCTTCAGACACTCGAAAATGTCTATTTCCCGCCTCTACAGGGTGAGGAGAAATGCAAAACTTCTTCTTCGTCAGGCAATTTTAAAACAAACCTGTCGGGCTTCTGTCTTTAAATAGAGTCACTCATCAAGTAAACATATTACCGTGTTTGTCTCAGCGGCGCCAGTGACTCAGCGGCAAATCCCATCTCAACAATTGTTGTGGCTGGAGAAACTGATAAAGCCGCCTCGAACCTCTTAAGGACCATAAGGGGACATTATAGGAACAATCAGTAATGTTTTGCACGGTCTTTGCAGAAAGTGACTGCACACACACAAGTCCACACAAACATCCACGGCTGCTGCGATGCCAAGCTGTCTTGTCTGAATTTCATTTCATGCGTGTCCAACCTCTGCTCCCTCGACTACGACCAATATGTAACATCAAACTTTGTTCAGTTTCCTTTGCACATTTGTAGGAGAACATACAGCTAGCAGACATCAAGGAACACTGTTCCCCTTGGTAGTTTGGCTTCCTCATTTCACACACCACAAATAAATAAAATAAACAGCACTGCTTTCTAGAAATAGCTCTTTGTTATCTGCAGACTCCAGCATCGTGGGAACAGGGCGGTTAAAGAGGAGTAAACAGTTTTCCCGTGTTATCGGTTCTATTTTCTGCTATTACATTCAACAAAAGGAGACTGTAATGCTACTCGTGGACTCCATGGATACTTTCTAATGAGATATTTTGAGTTCATAGAGAACCAATAGAGTGCCACGGGATTGAAGTGAGCATTTTGACCACTTTCCCATTATCTCGCCTTGAAGTCAATGGGTTTTTGGACTGAAAATGAGTAATGTGGGTAACAAAACCGTACGATATTAAAACCTTTTGTTCTGCAATATGAAATATGGCATTAATCCCCAACTTGTGAACTTTACAACAAGTGGAAGCTAACTGGTGATAGCTAAATGGCTCAAGAACTTGAAGTCATGTGGTGTTATATTTTCTCCTTCAAAGTTCATTTGTGACCAGAAAGGTAGCTCTAAATGACTAAGTATCATAAATGGAGGATGCCTGGGCCAGGTGAGGTGTTTAGACACGCATACTTATCTAATTTTAGGCGTAATTGAGGCGGTGTGAGATCTCATTAATGTGGTACTTTGTCATTTTTTGATTAAAAGTAATAGTTGTGTTTTCCCACCCACCATTAAGTGGGCTTTAGCTTTCCTGACATGACAGGAAAATAAAGCCCATGCTACTAAATCACAATGCTGCTCGTCAGGGTCATTAAGTAGACATTAACAAATGGCTTTTAGTCACTTAACAAATACATATTTATTACTGTTGACTTAGATAAGTCTGTTAAATGATCGGCTCGCTTCCCAGGAGCTGCTTAACAACCAAACCGAGAACAGAGGAGAGTGATTCTCTCAAATGTTATACCCTTTAAAGTGTCCTGGATGCTTCTTCCGATATTAAGTACTGCGAGATCCATTGTCGTTTTCATTGCGTCATAAATCGAATCACTCTGTAGCATCTGATGTGAGCTTCACTCCAACATGCTCAGTGTGATGGTGGAGATAAAAAAGACAAAAGCAACATCTCTTCAGATGAAAGTAATTGTATGAAAGCATTAACCTAATTAAATGTTCTTTGAGATCATACACACACACACACACACACACACACACACACACACACACACACACACACACTTACACTGCACATACTTCATGCCCTCCATGGCAATAATCCCGGTGAAGGAAATCGTCCCGTGTATTGCGACGGTGGAAATGTATTTTGCAGGATTTAATTGTGTTGTCTCTGCATGGAGATGGGACTGGACTTGGTTAGCTTCATTATGATTAAATCATTATTGTTATTGCTCATTGTGCCCGCTCCGTCTCGGTCTCTCCACGCTCGTTACAGGCGTCTGAGTTGTGGGATGACCTTGTGTCGCTCGGTCAGGCAGACAGAGGAGGCGTGCCAGTGAGAAATGGCCGCACGTTGCAGGAGTTTGCAGCAGCACTTTGAAATGCAGCACTGTCCCATAGGCTTTAGGTAAGGACATGCATCCACAAACAACTTTCCTGGGAAAACTCTATTTGTTCTTGACCGTTGATCTTTAAAAAAGGCTAATTCACTTTTCTAAAATTTCTGAGTGGTAAAGAAACAAGTCCTGAAAAATGTGTCAGCATTTTAGCACTTCCTGTTCGCTTCTCTGGAACAAAATGTTTTTTGTAAATGTGTTTTTGGTTGGTGGCCTGAGATAAGTTCTGTGGTTAACCGAGCTAAAGAGATTTTTACTCAACGACATAAAATGCTCCACTGTGTAAATGACGTGAAGTCATGTGACCGTGCTGTAGTTCCTTTATAGCCCAACATTAGCCACCTTTAGCTTAGCGGTGGTGACGTGAAGTTATGTGACCGTGCTGTAGTTTCTTTATAGCCCAACATTAGCCACCTTTAGCTTAGCGGTGGTGAGGTGAAGTCATGTGACCGTGCTGTAGTTCCTTTATAGCCCAACATTAGCCGCCTTTAGCTTAGCGGTGGTGACGTGAAGTCATGTGACCGTGCTGTAGTTCCTTTATAGCCCAACATTAGCCTCTTTTAGCTTAGCGGTGGTGACGTGAAGTCATGTGACCGTGCTGTAGTTCCTTTATAGCCCAACATAAGCCGCCTTTAGCTTAGCGGTGGTGACGTGAAGTTACGTGACCGTGCTGTAGTTCCTTTATAGCCCAACATTAGCCACCTTTAGCTAACTTCCTGATCAGTTTACACAATTACATCATCATAGCATCACTATTTATGGAAACAGTACATCTAAAGATATGAGAGACAGTAAGAGTTAAGTTTTGGAAATAGGCTACCCCCTGAGATTTGGAGTCATGTCTGACCAAAGAAGTCTTGTGGGTGTATTTTTGCCTTTTGCCCGGAGCCAGGTGTTTTTGTTAAAATACCCGGCTGCTCCATATCTAGCACAAAGAGATGAAAGTCGTGTCTATCCTCTTATCTAATACAAGCCCCTGCAAAAAATAAAAGAAGCATATTTCATCAAAAATAAGACGTTTGTGCGAGATGAGACAAGGTGACTTCTACCTAACACTTAAAGTCAATAGAGGACAGATATCGAGGAGAAACAATCACTTCCTGTTCGGCTGATTCCTTTGATCCGGCCATGTGTTCTTGATCTGCTGCTATGACATTCATTTCACACACACATTTATCCTGCACTCAAAGTACCAGGTGGAAATGAAGTCAATCAACAAAGGCGCCACTACAAGGTCTTGAATTTCTAACTAACCTCAGCCGGGTCCAGCCTTCTGTTTGATGCTACTGGCCGGCTGGGCATCGTGCGCCTTGCTCGTCCCCGCCTGTGTCAGATTAAAGGTCAGCGTCTGGGCGGTGAGGCAACCCTTTCCCTTTAGTCCAGCGCAGCCGAGGGAAAGGCCCAATAAATCTGGAGGGAACGTTGTCACCGAGGAGCCGGAAAGGTCAGTCCCCACGGGGAGAAGGAAGTGGAGACTCTCTCTCTCATTAAGTCTTCCCGGCTACGTGTTTTATTTTTATTTTTTTCCTCCTAAATGTCACTTTCATACTCGGGTCAACTAGCTTGAGTCCACCTTTAATTACAAGTCTGATTATTCTCTGTTTACCTTGTCAGGGCTTTTTAATCTCCCTGGCTTTTCTTCAGCAATCCATCGAAATAGACCTTCTTTTCTCCCTCCCAGTCAATGTCTTTTTGATAGAGTTACCTCTTCAGGTAGCCTGTTCACTTCAGATGGTTGGCTGATGTGAGATGAAACGGTTATCCAGGTGACACCTGCAGTCTCTGTAGTGTTGCGTCTGGCGCTTCCTCACGCACATAAAAATAGAGCTGTGATCTCAAAGGTGCCAATGAATGCTAAACCCTGATACACTGTCTGTGTCAAGCATCTCACACTCACATTCTAGGCAGGGAGCTGACACTCCATCCCAGAGAAAGCAGGAATGATTCACTGTAGAGCTGGAGGTCATCTCCACCAAACAAAGTGCTGTCTCTGATCGTTCTCCGTTAAAGGGACTGAAATTGCGATCTTTTCGACTCCTGATGCTACGCTGACTTGTGAAGACAGGTCAATTGTCAAGTGTGTTTTAAATGATTCCTTTTACCTTGTCTCAAAGGCAATAAATCCATCTGAAAAAGTGTTACTAATACAGTGACCCTTCACTATTGCAGTTGGCAATAGTCCTGCTCCTGGAAAAATGAACTGTTACCATTTTGGAGATTTGCCATTTTAAAACCCAGACAAACTGGAACTATTTCAGATGTGTTTTCCTATAACTTACGCAATACTTCTCTAGGGATGCACAGGTGATTTGAGGAGCTACAACCTCCTTTGATTCCTTTTACTTGGTCTAAAAGGCTAGAAATCAATCCAAAAATATTACATATAACACCATGACCATTCAAACTTACACAGTAAACTAGAATCAGAATCAGAATACCTTCATTCCTCCCACAGAGGGGAATTTTTTACAGTCAGAAATGAGCCAAAGACAGCTTAATAATACTCAGCATGCATTCAAAAATATTAAAGATTAAACCAAAACAAACAAGGTAACAACAGTCCTGTTCCTAGAAAGTTTGGGAGGACTTAAGGAGAAGGATTACCCCGTTACTTCCACTCTGCTATGATTCATTATTCTTGATCTCATTGTCAAGAAATCTGAAAGAACTGTTAATAAACCCATATCTCTCACTGTTGTTGAGAAAAGGGAACTGTAGCCGCTTTGAAACCAGTAAAAACATGTGAAATTTTAATGAGACAGATGCTAATTTAACCTACAACTTGCTATGATTCCTTTTAATTTGTCCAAAAGCAATCTGTACAAATACTGTTACTAACACTAGGACCCTTCTGTTGACAAGGTGGAACAAGTTACCAAGAAAAGTGAACCGTCCTGCAGATTTGCCATTTTTAAACCGTTGGAAATTGGAAAGGGAAGTAATGAGACAGATTTCCCTGCAATCTAAAACCTGCTATGATTCATTTAATTGTTATGAAAGGCCAGAAATCTATCCAGAAAAATACTCTGAATACTCCGTGATCCTTTCCTTTTGGTAGCTAGACAAGGTGGCAATAGCCCTGTCCTGAGAAAAGATACCATTACCATTTTGGAGATGTTGAAACCCAGACAAAATGGTGAAATTTGCGAGACAGATCTTCCCGTTTTAGCTTTTGTTCAGACTTTATTTAACAGCATATATGAAGCAGGCTGCTGTCGGGAAACAGCATCCATGCTAAGCTCATCTTTGCTGGAAAAAATACAGATTCTCTTGTTAGAAAAAGCAAAACAAAACTTGTGACAGCTTCAGATCTGCACCTGCAATTACCGGAGCTGTCTGGATCCGTCACTGGGGATCTTTGAGAGTTTATTTTCATTTACAATGTATGCCTGTGGATGTGCACAAAGCCGCCGTGTGTCAGCTTATGATGAAACACCTTTTAGGTTACACATGTACAGCTTTTCAAAGCCAAATCTGAGTTTAATTTCAGCTGTTTGAAACTGTGATCCTTGTTTTGATCCATATCACACATTAAGTTGTCTCTGGAAACAGAATCTATCAATGTGATTCATCGAAACCATTAAAGGAAATGTTAGGGAACAGGAGAAGCGTCTACTGTATCTCTCCCAAGAGGAATATCTATGTTTGGATTCCAGAAATGATAGCAATACAGATTACATTAAGACAGCGATTCAGCCAATAGTTCTCTTCCAAGAGTTTCAGTTTGTTGTGTTGAAAGTAAACAAACCAACTACAGGATTTTATGAAGGAAGATCATTTGATTTGAGATACTACATCCTAAATACTTATAAGGCGCGACTGTAAGGGGCGACTGTAAGGGGCGACTGTAAAGGGCGGCTGTGAGGGGCGGCTGTAAGGTTCGACTGTAAGGGGCAGCTGTAAGGGGCAGCTGTAAGGGGCGGCTATAAGGGGCGGCTGTAAGGTTCGACTGTAAGGGGCGGTTGTAAGGGGCGGCTGTAAGGGGCGGCTGTAAGGAACGGCTGTAAGGAACGGCTTTAAGGGGCGGCTGTAAGGGGTGGCTGTAAGGTTCGACTGTAAGGGGCGAGCGGGCGACTGTAAGGGGCGACTGTAAAGGGCGGCTGTGAGGGGCGGCTGTAAGGTTCGACTGTAAGGGGCAGCTGTAAGGGGCAGCTGTAAGGGGCGGCTATAAGGGGCGGCTGTAAGGTTCGACTGTAAGGGGCGGTTGTAAGGGGCGGCTGTAAGGGGCGGCTGTAAGGAACGGCTGTAAGGAACGGCTTTAAGGGGCGGCTGTAAGGGGTGGCTGTAAGGTTCGACTGTAAGGGGCGGCTGTAAGGGGCAGCTGTAAGGGGCGGCTGTAAGGTTCGACTGTAAGGGGCAGCTGTAAGGAACGGCTTTAAGGGGCAGCTGTAAGGGGCGGCTGTAAGGTTCGACTGTAAGGGGCGGCTGTAAGGGGCAGCTGTAAGGGGCAGCTGTAAGGGGCAGCTGTAAGGGGCAGCAGCTGTAAGGGGCAGCTGTAAGGGGCGGCTGTAAGGGGCGGCTGTAAGGGGCGGCTGTGGCTGCCAGGGAGTCTTTCAGAAGGTTATGAGTGTGTGTGTGTGTGGTGTGTGTGTGTGTGTGTGTGTGTGTGTGTGTGTGTGTGTGTGTGTGTGTGTGTGTGTGTGTGTGTGTTAGCTCCCCTAGAGCAAGTGGTGCTGCTCTGCATGCATGAGGTTTGAATGGTGTGAATGCCTTGTAGTATGTAAAGGGTTTTGAAGACCTGAAAAAGAGCTATACAACTGCAGTCTGTTTACCGTTTATGAATCTGTTGGCTTTCTGCAATCTGTTCAGATATAAAACACCTTTATGAGGCCGTATGTAACTATTTATGCAAATATATTCGGGAACCAAGAGTGTTTTCCCTGATTTATAGGTGAAATACGGTGGAGCTTGGATCGGTCTCTTCGTTACTTCATTATATTCATTACAAATGTGTGTATGAGAGATGTCCCGCCCCTTAGCCCAACACGTACAATGTGTTGGAGCCTCTGCAGACCGTTTATAAGCACAGAAACCTGGAGAACACACTACAGGAAAGGGAAAACAACAAACAGCACAATAGGGCCTCTTTAGCGAGAACCTAAAGGCCAAAAAATCGGATAATAAAGCTTTAAAATCTCCAAATGGATTACAGGACTGATGTGTGAGGGCATTCTCTGTTTTGGTGTAATAAGGGCACAGTAACTGAATTAGTTCTGCCAGCATTAGTGCACAAATCTAAGGTTAAGTCTTCCGGTCTGTTTGCTGTAGAGGAGTTTGTTTGGAAGCTGCACCAGAACAGATTTATATTATTTAGCGCTGCAGTGGAGGATGACTTCCTCCTACACACAGGCTGCAACCCTTTGGAGACCCACACTGTTCATGCCAACGGGCCTTCGTTAACATCAGATAATACGTACAGTATGCATTATTAAGCGCAGCGGGTGCATGGTGCGGGCGCCAGATGAGTTGCGTTGCAGTATCAGCCCTTGAATCCACAGAGATCACACTCACACTCCTGCCCACTCGGCTCTGTGTGGTTGTGTTCCTGCTTCTCTGAGTGTGTTAAATTGAACATTAGATTGTGTAGTAGACCGCCCCCGCCATTTAAAAAAAGAAAGAACCTCCCCACCCACAATGCACCACGTGGAATCACTCTTCAGCGAGGTAAACGGACCATTGAACGTGCTGCCAGCCACTGTGTTGCTACACTGGCTGAACCACACTGGTGTTTGATCATGCAGATTGCTTCGTTTTCCAGGATCTTTTCCAATATCGAAGAAAAGTGAGTTTTTTAATGTAAAAACAAAAACAACAAAAAAACCTGCAGTGAAAAACACATTAACGGTGGCAGCAGCACCGGGCACAGAGCAGCGAGGGTTATTTCCCAAATGGGGAAGTTTGGTGGAGCAAACAAGCAGTTCTAATTGAATCAGCGCTTTCATACATTTATACCGAGTGCTAATTTACATTCCATCTTCATGCTCGGGCGCGTGGACGACTAATCTCCCCGTAAACACAAACACGCGGGCTTGCCACCCTCTGATTGTCGTGTCATGGAGCATGCTATCTGCAGAGAGGGACGCTCCGCTGCTCCGACTATCTGCTGCGACTTGACCACCGGGACACTCACTGGTAGTGAATGGAAAGCATCAGTCCATGCTGCTGGTCTATAGTGGCTGCACATATCTGTAGAATGAGCTCTGTTGCCAGGAGAGATTGTACAGCGCTTAGATAGAGCGATGCTGAGGGAGTACGACAAGCTGCCATGTGTCTCGTTCTGTCAAACAGGATGGCTCCACAGACCTGCCAGAGACTGGTTTCTTGCACAGACTTTCTTCCTATTTTACTTGTTTACTCTTAGACTACAAATAGGCAGTTTACATAATCACCGTGAAGGATCTCTCACCTTAGAAGCTTGAGCTTTTTGGACCTTGACATCTTACGTTTTTGGTTTAAAGTAGAGTCAAGATGTTTTTTGGTTGAATATGTTCACAATTAACTATCAAGAACTCAAAACCAGACTTAGAAATGGTTAATAAAATACATTTGGACAATAACAAGAGTGGCTAACACAGCGGCACCAACCAGGGCTTACAATTTGATCAAAATCAAGATGTGGACTAATGCAATACTTAAATAGCAGGAAGCACAATATTTGCTAAAGGCTAAATATGTGTTAAAATATCATTTTTTGATAGCATGTTGTGGAGCTGCAGAGTTTTACTGGCCTTTAAATGTTGTTCTACACCCGTAACAAGCTAATTAGTTAGATAAAAGTCCCACCATGATCCTTTTAATAGATTTGTCAATGATACTGAGAATTATGATGCTACATTTTTCGTCAATCAGATCATATTTTCAATGTTTCTTCTGTCAAAATTAGGTTTCATTCAAATTCATGCAGCCTTTTGTTCCAACCTGACAGTCACAAGCTAACAATGCCACAGAGCATCACTGATTCATCATCAATTTACTCCTAATGGAGTCAGAATGTACTAAATGAACGTTATACTATAAAGAAGGAGACTTAATTCAGCCCAAACATTCGTTGTCAAGATGCTCACTGAGGAAATGAATCAAGTGAGAAGTAGGCGTATTTTCACATAGACTTCTATACAACGGACTACTTTTTGCAACCAGTGGAGTCGCCCCCTGCTGGCCATCATCTGCACTGCTTTTACACGGAGAGGACGCTGTCTGTGTTCACAGCTCTCCTGTTGGGGTGTTGGGGTTGTGCTCCCCTGCAGGACTTATCAGGATTTAGCAATCAACTTTTTTCCAGCCAACTGACGACAAAGGAAACTGGCTGATAACAGAGTTTTGTTCTTAAATACACCACCAGGAATAAAATGCTCTAACAGCTCTCACAATCTGATCGTACGCCGTCTGCTCCTCGACTTAATGACTGAGTGTTAAATAAAGACATTTATTTATCTCAGAAGTTGTTTAACCGAGCACGAGATAAATATGTTTTCCTCGTGACACAAGGGAAATTAAGCAGAACGGAGAGCTCCAACGATAAGAAGGTTTCACTCTGTTTGTGAAGAGGTAACTATTTACCAAAGGGTGTTAATGTGAGTTTGGACATCTTATTTAGGAGACTCGGCCATCAGTTCTACAACTCAACGAATGCAACATTGCCATAAAGAGTTGAACTTTTTTGGACAATAAGGTTTTCCATTTCCTGTAATATGTTAAATATGTTTTAGTGCATGTAAACGGTCTGCAAAGGCTAAAATCCCACACCCTCCCCCCCGCCTGAAACGCTTTCATTGGACTCCTTTGTTTACTTCCTGACTGACATCACTATGGAACACTCCTGCTTCTATTGGCTAGCGCTCCAACACATTGCAGGTGATAGGCTAAGGGGCGGGACATCTCAAAGCAGGTTGACCAATCACAACAGAGCCGGCCAGCTAACCAATCAGAGCAGACTGGGGCTCTGGTTTCAGACAGAGGGTGAAAAGAGGTGCTGCAGCACAGGCAGTATGAGAAAAATAAAGAGCTTTCTAAACATTAAAGCATGGAGACATGTCCCAGGAGAGACACTACAGGAATATGATCCTGGAAATGAGCAGAGCAGTGGAGTGATTTTCCGGTAATATTTTCACCCGTTTCTCTTATTGTCTCTTCCAAAATGGTTTGGGTAACCTGGGTATAAAAAACCTGAATGATATGTGTTGTTCTGCACTGCCTGACTACATCCCAATCTCAGTAGTGTTACCAAAACGTGCAAAAATAAAGCTGTAAACTTAGAAAAATGTACCAACGCCTGAGAAAATGTTACCCACCGTCCAATCAACATACTTCCCTTGTTTCCAAAGATCAAAAGTTGTTGGTATCATTATCTCAAAATATCAAGTGTTGTTTCCCTGAGATATCGGCCTAGCATTTAGTTTATGAAATCTCAAATTAATTACGTCATTATCTAAGACGTTTTTCTGATCCCGAGAGGATTATCCAGTTATCTCTGGAAACCTACATTTGTGATTTTGAGACATGAACAATAATAAATGTGGATCTCTGTAAGGACCAAAGGGCAGCAGACTTTTTTGGGAGTATTAAAGTGGTCCCAAATCACTCAAGGCAACCTAAAACTCAATTACTAGATGGAGTCAGATGTGTGTGTGTGTGTGTGTGTGTGTGTGTGTGTGTGTGTGTGTGTGTGTGTGTGTGTTTGTCGCCCAGGGTTTCTTAAGGTTCTTAATTGCTTTTCTTGCTTCGCTCAGTCAACGTCCCGGCAAATTGATGTTGGAGTGATGCCTGGCTGTGTAACGCTCCGGCCTTTCAATGCCATGCGTCACAATGCATTATCAGTGTGTTGTGATCATCATACATTTTATAATAATGCATTAACATATTAAGAAGCACTGTCCTCTGCTGCAGACACAACATCAGACTTTTGGTCAAAGAGGAAGACTTGACAGACCACACTTTCTTCCTTTTCACTATTCATTTTGACAGACTCCCCCGGCGTTCCAGCCATTTACTTGTAGACTTCAAACAGGGAGTGGACGTACTCACTGTGATGTCCAATTGGCGTGGGAACTATGTTTGTAAAGCTTTGACTTTGCCATCTTGGTTTAAATGGAGTCAGCAGTGACAGGAAAGGTTGTCATGGACTGTCTCAAACTGCGTACTGCTGTACTTAGATTTGTCTTTTAGAGAGCATAAGTACGCTGGACGACAAATGCAAACCCCAAACACTTCCACTTCTCAAAGTTCACTTAAAATCCTCACTATTTCCACAAAAAATCTCACTTTTCAATATTCACATTTTTCTCTCAGTGTTGATCTATCTTCCAAATGTTGTCGTTATTAGAGTTCCGACTATTTTTCTAAATCTCACTTTTTTCCCCCAAAAATCTGACGTTTTTCTAAATTTCGACTTTTTTTATAACAGACTATTTCTTCAAATTCTCAATTCCCCTTATTTCTTAACATTCAGATTTCTTTCTCAAAATTCAGACTTTTTTCTAAGAGAGAAAGCATTACAATTTCAGGGTAAAAAACACCACAAACACATGCAAATGGGCAACCATCTTCAGCAACTTGACAAAACACACACATTGTTTCGAAACATTCACCAGCTAGAACCAACAGGAACATTGTTTACTGAAAGTGCTGCAAAAACTGAGGATGCAGATACAAAATGCTGCAAAAAGCTCAAAACGCCCTTGAGGTTTGGCGGTTGTAAAGTCCAACTGTCGCTGTGGTTAGAAACTTATCTGCTTATTTGAACTATGTCATTTGCCTGTGCAAGGGATGAGTTTCTTGCAGCGTTTTGTAGATGCAGTCCTTAGTAAACCCTCCACATGTTTCTTCCATTTCGTGAAGATGTCTCTCCATTTACATTTTGCACATTTGTGTTTCTATATTTTCATTGGTTTTAAAAGTGCAGAGCTTAACTCTTAATGCAAGTGTTCGGTGTAGAGCGTTTGCCCCGTTCATCAGTGGGTCTGTCCCAATGGCACAATGTCAGCCGTGAACATTTAAACTACCTACCACTATACAGGTACATGGACACAATATTCAGCTTTGATTTAAGATCTTAGAGTCAGTGAGAGGAAATTCCAGACAGAGGAAAGGTGGACAGACAGAGAATCAGGCTCAAACCGAGGCTGAAAATTGGAAATTGGAGGGTAAAGAAGACGGACAGAAAGAGACATTAAGGAATAGAAACAGCGAGACGTCAGCTGCAGTGGATAATGACGGGGAGAAAGAGCAGGAGACAGATAAATTAGCCATGAAAGCGCCGCTAAGAGAGAAGGAGGCCTTCACCTCGAGAGGCGGAGAGTATCCGGGCTGCACAGCGGCCATCTCTACATCCATAATCACAGCGTCTAACGGAGCCTAATGCTTTATGACGGCTATGCTGGTCCTCAGACGGTGGTGGGTGGTTGCGGGTCGCGGCGAGCCACGGGAATAATGGCTTCAGTTAATCTGCAGTACAGGACATTCAGTCTCCGGGGACGCCATGTCAGCTCGGCGTGACTGGATCGATCGCTCCTGAAACACTGAGCTCCCTCAAGTTCAAACCTCCCACTGAACAGTTCGCAGCATCCCGACGTCACTTTTGATTTCCCCGACCGAATGATTGTGCTCTCTGCTCTGTACCTGCGCTGACAGAGCGGCTAAAAATAGTCCCTTTCATCTTGGTGAGGGATCGGTTTTAGGCGCTGTGCTGGGGCGCTCCGTCCTCTTGGCTGAGGCGCTGGAGTGCTTTCAAGTCGGGGAGCAGGGGTCGATCATGCAGCGCCATCCTGCTCCACTCTCAGTGTTAACTAACGGTGTGTCTGTCAGAGCCGGAGACTAAAAGCCCAAATCCCAGTGGTCAGATGAGGCTCTCTGATTCCTGGGGCTACACTTCCCCCCCACCCTCCTCCTCCTCCTCCTCCTCCTCCTCCTCCTCCTCCTCCTCCTCCTCCTCCTCACATCACTCGCCACTCACTCTGCAACCTGTGAACTGACAGACAGTTGTCTGGCGAGGGCCTGACATTCGGTGTACACAGCGCCAAGCTCCCCGACACAGGCGCTGTCAATCAAACGACACTGGCGAGGAACCCTCAGATGTGTTTGGACAAGAGGATGAGGATTTCAGCCGAGCAGATTGCTATTTACTGTGCCACGGGGGGAGGGAGGGGGGGGAGTCTTTTCTACCCAGGCCTGTGGCTCTGCAGCCTGGCCTCTGGATGGAGCATCCGGCCTCTCGTGCACCGCCGCTGTGCAATGCTGTGGCAGTCAGGATTTGGGAGAAACGGATTACATGTAACGGGATAATCAGGATACAAAAAGCTGTATTCCCTTACAGTTACATATATCATCAGATTACAGATACACTTATAATAGTTGAGGATTACTAGCAGGATTAGACTGAACAACTAAACAGAGCATCTAGTGTTTGCGGTGAGGGATCAGATGATGATCTGCTCTGTCAGCTGCTCTGTTCTGTAGGCTGTGAACCTATACGCCTACTGCCTGAATCTGCTTTATCAGATCTCAACTTTGCCCCAAATCACTTTGTTTTAGTTTTGACTTTCTTTTCAAAGTTGGGACTTTTTTCCTCAAATTTCCGACTACTTTTTTGAAATCTCAAATATTTGCATATTTGCAATCTGTCTTTTTCTCTCAAAACTCTGACTTTTCAAGTGTTTGACTTTTTTAAATTCCCAATTTATTCATTTATTTTCGAACTTTTCTTTCAAAATTCTCACTTTTTGTATAAAATTCGGCCTAAATCTGCTCCATGGTTTTCTCTTTCTTTGGCTCATTAGCTTTTGAACTCAGCAGGTGAACCTATATGTTCATAAAATAGTGTGTGTGAGCTTAACTGTGTGTATTAAACTGAAACAGAGTATTTTCTGTCTGCCTTTTTCAGACTTCTTCTCTAAGGTCACATTGTTCTGTTGTCTCGTAAACCGCTTGATATTGAGTTAATCCACAACACATGGACGTTACATTTTCTCTCAGGTAACTAATTAAACATTTTAAAAGTAACCCTCCATCTCTTCACTGATTCCCCTGACAGAGACAGATTGTGGAGACTGACTTTGATAATGTGGAAAAGGAAATAAGCTTTACCTCTGTGTATCCAGCAGGCCGATAAGACGGCTGCTCGGAGAGGCAGTGTGTTTCTGTCTCTGCACTTTCACAGAATCACAGATTAAATCAATAACAGATTGCAAAGGGGGGGAGGCATAAATGTTCCTCCCAAATATAATCAAGAAGAATTGCAATTTACTGAAAGTATTTATCATTTTACGACTTAATTGTTTTAAAAGTCAGAATCGTGAGTGTGATTTTCAAAATGCCAGAGCAGCGATTTTAATTATAACCTGCGTAATAATGTCTTAACAAGCGGCTGCGCTCCACTCTTATTTTCATTTACTAGAATGATAACTGTCTCTGACACATTTACGCAGCTATATTTAATTGAAATGAACTAAGCGATAAGGCAAAAGAACAAAGAGGACTGTTTACTGGTTGTTATTCCTCTGCTGATCAGCGACTCCTCCATTTACTCTCAGACAGAAACGGTTTCATGACACAGAAAAACACTCTGTGTGATTTAGATTTTAGAGTCGTTGCTGCTAAAACAAGAACCTTCTTCTTCTTCCAGTCATCAATAACTGGAATGTGACACAAATATCTTTCATAAACAAATGAACTGGAACTTTAAAATGTCACCTTTGTGATTGAATAGTTTAAAGAGGACATATTCTCCCCCTTTTCAGCGTCCTATTAGTATGTAGTGTCTCTCCTGGGACATGTCTCCATGCTTTAATGTTCAGAAAGCTCTTTATGTTTCTCATACTTGCTGAGCCTCTTTTCACCCTCTGTCTGAAACCAGAGCCCAGTCTGCTCTGATTGGTTAGCTGGCCGTTCTCTGTTGTGATTGGTCAACAGCTTAGAGATGTCCCGCCCCTTTAGCCTGTCACGTACAATGTGTTGGAGCGCTAGCCAATAGAAGCAGGAGTGTTCCAGTCAAATGGAGGCGTTTCAAGCGAGGGGGGGAGAGTGTGAGAGGGGATTTTGATTGACATGCACACAAACCTTTATAAGACACTGCAGGAAAGGGAAAACCCCAAAATGCAAAATGTGGACTCTTTAAAAAGACCTTAAGTACTCTGACTTGTATATTATTTCTATACATGTGGGCTAAATTCATCAGTTATTCTATAGAAAAAAGCAGGTTCTCTAACTTAGTGGTTTAAAAAAAGATGCCTGAAAGAAATAATCACAATTAATTTACAATATTTGGTCAGAAAAATGTCATTTCTAATATGAAATATGCAACAACACACTTTAATATGTCCTCTTAAAGTGTGTTTTACCACTTTGTATATTATGACAACATATAAGAATGCGATCAAATGAAGCGCGCCCTCCGTGCCGGTTCAGCGTGTACGGATTACTGTGACTTCACATGAGATGGTTTACAGTCTAGAAGTGTATCGATCTTCAAAATTGCCGGCTCCTTTCACAGGAAGAAAAATATAATAAAGAAAGTGTCTGATTTGGCCGCTGCGGAGAAAAGAGAGGCGGCTGCAGCGAGTGATCATTTTCAGAGGTGCTAACTCGCCCTTACTCTCCAAACGTCTGAAAGAGTGAAGTGATGTTAGCAATCACAGCTTAAGACTCGCTGAACCCTTTGATAATCAGCAGAGCATTCTCTCACACACACACACACACACACACACACACACACACACACACACACACACACACACACACACACACACACACACACACACACACACACACACACACACACACACACACACACGCAGCACATTCTGCCTTCATCATCACTGTCCACATCACAGCTCTTTAATTACACCAGTGCTTCTTTGTCTTTAATCCCTCTCTCAGTGCGTTCAGACTGGGACTGTGCAATATGGAGTATTTTATTCATCACATAAGAAAGAATACTTCGATATCAATATTGTGACGGTAGTGTTACTATTGATGCTTTCACAATGAGATGTTTTATAGGTAAGGTAATCATCCGTGCAGCAAATGGCATCACTTTACTGTTGTGTAGTTTTTAATACCAGGAAAAAACAGCTATTGTGCCAAATTAATATTGCAAAATCCTAAATCTAAAACAATATGTAGTCCCATGTTACGTAACAATACACAGGGTAAGAGAGAGGTTATATTAAGGCCTTATTAAGGCAATTAAATCGAAATACATGCTCCACAAAAGCTGCAACTTGTGACAGAATCAGAATCAGAAACAGAAGGTAAACAGGAACTGGTCTTGATGTTTTTGATGCATACATACACATAAAACAAAACACTGATAACAAAGAAACACAATTTTAAGAAAAGTATTGCAATATTTACATCGAATATGGTTCAAATATATAAAATGTGCAATGTGCAGTACTTGGATGAACAGGATGTTGTTTATATTGTGTGCATTAATGTGATGCATGATGTGGCCGAGGCTCAGTGGGGGGTCCCGGGCCTTGTTGATGAGGCCGGTAGTGGACGGAAGAAACAGTTCAGGAGGCGAGAGGTTTGCTTTGTGACCACAATATCTTCAAGAGTAAAAATAAGCCTTAAATGCTTTAAAAAAAGGGGTTTTCTAACAAGCAAACAGTAACAAACATGGTGATTGATCCAAAATCACGTGTATAGAGATATTTCCAACAGCCCAATAAAAGGACTCTTTATTTACAGATCACTTTTAAGAATCCGAGCTTCACAAACATATAAAAATGAAATAAAAACTGTTAAAAATCACGATTTAGACGAGAAAACATGTTGGATTTTTGCATTTATTTAACAGTTTTCAACTCTGAGTATATCTTTTCTTTGGCATCAACGCCCCCCCCCCCCCCCACACACACACACACACACTTCACACACACTGCTCCATCTTTGTTCAGCTCTTGATTTCTGACCAAGTTTTCCAGGTGCAGATTTAATGCAAACCATTCGGCTCTGGCTGTAATTCAATCTGTTCTGCTAATGACTCAATTATATCTGAGGAAGTTAAAAAAGGCGGCCGCGCTTTAATCAAGTCATGTCAGCGCCGAGTGGAACATTGGCAAACCCGTCCTTGGCTTTCGCGATGGGTTCACTGGTGTTCCTGTGATAATACACACACACACACACACACACACACACACACACACACTTCCTCCTGCACAGCTGGAGGCCACTTCTCCCGTGCTCTTTCCACTAATCCTATAGATGCTCAACATGTTAATCCATATTACTATTCATTTTACTTTCTTCTGCTTGATACCAGGCAGCCTCTGTAATGGCTTACACTCCCCACAGGAAACCCCCCCATAAAAAACCAACACAGCTTGATATAAGTGGAGCAGTAGGTCACTTTGAGGCCACTGGTATTGGATATTTTTTAATTGGCTGTTTAAAACATTGCCCAATACGCGATAAACTTGGTTCTGTAATGCTAGCGCCATGACTCCATGGCTCTGACTGGTTGTTACTTCACCTCTTGGTATTGACATACATATCTCAACAATTACTGGAGGTATGGTATGTTGTTGTGGTTTAGAGGATGTAAATAAAGGAGTTTTTGGTTCAAGAGAGACGTACGGAAATGGAAAAACTGAGCATACTAGCAGGAACCCTTAGATGATGAACATTAGCATTAGCAAAGCACTGTTGTGTCTTAGCGTGGCTCTAAACTGTTGATATTGTTTCCTCTTTGTTATTGCATCTCAAATCTTTTGTATGAGGGATGAATCTGCCTGGCAAAGAAAGGAGACATTTGCAGAGGCCAGGAGACATATCTGGTACATGTTAGTGTGAGCTGTCTTTCAATTATGATGGAGAACATCTGAAGTCCAGTGAGGATGAGAACACTGACTGAAACTTGTGCTCGTTCAATGAAGAGAAATAGAAAGCATGTACACTATATAGACAAAAGTATTGGGACACCTACAGGAGCATTTATGACGTCCCATTCAAAATTCTCAGGCATTAATATGAAGTACGCCCCCTGTTATGGAGGCTATGTTTAGTCTGGTTAGAAATTGTTAGAAGCCACTGTGGTGCATCTGATCAAAATGCAGGATATGATGTACTGTCCAAAGTGGAGGTTTTGCCAAGTTGAGTTGATGGATGGAATGAATACAGGTTGGTATTGAAGTAGATGTATTTTGTTGGTGTGTGTGTGTGTCTGTTTCGCTGTGTGTGGGTAATATGTGGATATATGTGTGGTTAGGTATGCATATGTTTGTGTGTGGTTCTGCAAAGAAATAAATACAACAGAGATCCTTAGTTATCACACTCATAGGCATCTCTCAATACAGGGTAACCTCACATTAATAGTGGGCTAGCTATTCTTCTGCAGTTTCTAACATTACTCTCTCACACATACACATTGCACTTCTTCCTACATAACAATTCACTCCACACATTCCAACTGCTAAACATCAAAGGCTATACTTAATGTAATTCGGTAACTAACAATGACTATGTTCATGTTTAGAATGTAACCGCGAGAGCGTTGCCGTAATAAAATATACTGACAGGTATCTGAACGCACATGATAAAACTATCATTAAACAGTAATGTCCATGTCTTAACACGCTCCGCATCTCCAGCCCACTGATTGGCTACACGAGTGAAGCCATAAGGGGTGCATGCGCTGACTGAATGACCCAGCAGCAGGGAAGGGGCTTCACGTGCACAATCACGAACACGAACCATCAGTCCTTCGCAACACCCCCCTTAGCAGCTGTAACAGTTTCCACTGTTCTGGGAAGGCTTTCTAACAGATGTTGGAGTGTGTCTGTGGGAATCTTTGCCCATTCGTCCAGAAGAGCATTTGTGAGGTCAGACCCCGATGTTGGACGAGAGGGCCCGGCCCGCAATCTCCGTTCTAGTTCATCCCAAAGGGGTTCAGTGGGGTTGAGGTCAGGGCTCTGTGCGGGCCAGTCCAGTTCTCCACACCAAACTCATCCAGCCATGCCTTTATGGACCTTGCTTTGTGCACTGGGTCATGCTGGAACAGGAAAGGGTTGGAAGAGCAGACTGCATGGCTAGGTGTTTGATGTTATACACCTGTGGCAATGGGACTGAATGAAACACCAGAATTCAATGATTAAGTGTCCCGATACTTTTCTATATAATGGATATAAATACATATTTAAACTACAAAAAATAAACTAACAGCAAAACATGGGCACCAGTATCGCATTCGGTGTCGACCATATCGTTACTCTCATCCTTGGCTGGGGTTTTTGTCATGGATGCCTTCCTAGTTCTTATATTGAGGTCTCTCTACATGAACTTTCCTCTGTTTTCTTTTCATTACAAGTCATAGACATCACATTTAGTGGCACAGACACAAGACTGAATTACCCCTAATAGGATGTTTGGCAGATCCACTGACCTCGGGGCTGCTGGGAGGCGGGGCTTCCTCTTCCGTCTTCACAGGGTCTCGATCTGCCGACAAGCTCACGCCTCCCGCGGGGCGATGGGAATTAAGATCTGGCATCCATTGCCGGGTGGAGGTGGCTTCCTGCTGCCTGAGACTCGCAGGGTTTGCCCGGCTTGACGCCAGCCACGTCACCGCTGCCAGTTTAACAGCACCATCTGCTCCTCCTGCTCCTCCCGTGCCTCCTCCCACTCACCCAGCCTCGTCAAAACAAGTCAAGATGGCGGCCCCAGGTGGCTGCGTGTGACAGCTCCGGCTGAGGGGATGCTGGGAGAGGCAGAGAGCTGCTGTGCGGTAGTGGCAATCATCCAGGCAGGCTCAGACTGGTGATGCACCGCGGATCCACCTCAACACCTCCTCAGCTGTGAGGCGGAGGAACCTGGTTGCTGATTTCAAGTTGATCAGCTGTGAGGGGCTGACAGAGGGGCTGCTCTCTGCAACATGAGGCCTGCCGCCGTCTGATTCCTGTTTTGCATTTCGCTCCAAATCTGATTCCGTGGAAAAATGTTCAACGGCCTTCGATCTTGCAGTATAGGAGGGTAGGAATATCACATTTAATTCCGCCATTTTGTAATTTAGGGTTAGTAGGCAAAGTGAGAATTGAGAAACAAGTACATGATTTAATAGCTGGTAGATTATTTACACTGTGTTATCATTTGTGCTTTTTGTATATTTCTTAAATATCAGATGGTTAATGAACTGAATTAGTGAAATATATTAATTTGATAATATTGGACTGAATTTAAATCAAATATATACCTATAGAAATATGTACTTTTAACACCATGTAAACAACATTGTGCTTTTACTGCTTCATGTAGGTTACATTGCTAATAATAGCCTGGAAATAATTATAATAGAGCATAATAACGCTAACGTTAGCCTAGCCATGATGCTAACGAGTGCTACAAACTGTAACATAGGGATAACACAGGGACCATTTACATGCACACAAACATATAGAACACACTACAGGGAGAGGGGAAACCCGAAAATGCGTAATAGGAGCTCTTGAGTAAAAGAATCTCAAGTATACCAGGAGTAGCCATGATGCTAACCAGTGCTACAAACGA
The DNA here is from genome assembly GCF_036324505.1 of Eleginops maclovinus. Taxonomy (NCBI): domain Eukaryota; kingdom Metazoa; phylum Chordata; class Actinopteri; order Perciformes; family Eleginopidae; genus Eleginops; species Eleginops maclovinus. Next base: position 6,655,163 of record NC_086352.1, on the reverse strand, counting down.
GACATGTCAAAGATTAGAGGCACCTGGCTATATTTTCCTGTTCTCCTATATTATTTCCATCAATATTTGACCTAGTGATCATTTTTGGAATGAGAAATCCACCTTTTACATTTAGAATATCGGTTCAGTTATATGAGTTTACAGGAGTTAGAGACCAGGGTTCACTTCCTTTCAGGATAGGAAGTAGAGTTGGGAGGGCTCGGCCATATTTGGCCTGTGGATGAGTTTTGTCTCATGTCCTACACGTTGTTCTCCATGTTTCTCTTTCTCTGTCTTTTGCACTTTGCCTGAGGTGGACAAGAGTGTTCAGTTGTTTTTGGGAAAGATGATTTAAATTATAGAGCATTCAAAGGTTGTGCATAAGACATGAAACGTGGAACTGTACTCAGAGCCTGAGAAAGGATAACAATGGTGCAAGAAATTATGAAGGTTTTTAATGTAAAACAAAATGTGTAATATTCCCAATCAAACCTTATTAGGCAATAATAAAGATAATAATAATAATGATGATAATGATAATAATAATAATGATAATAATAAAGATAATAATAAAGATAATAATAATAATAATAATGATAATGATAATAATAATAATAATAATAATAAAGATAATAATAATAATAATAATAATGATAATAATAAAGATAATAATAATAATAATAATAATAATAATAATAATAATGATAATAATAATAATAATAATAATAAAGATAATGATAATAATAATAATAATAATAATAATAATAATAAAGATAATAATAATAATAATAATAATAATAATAATAATAATGATAATAATAAAGATAATAATAATAATAATAATAATAATAATAATGATAATAATAATAATAATAATGATAATAATAATAATAATAATAATAATAATAATAATAATAATAAAGAAAGGAATATTATTGATAATAATGATAATTAAATAGGAATAATATTGATAGTAATAATCATATTCATATTGTTATTAGTAATAATAAAATAAAGAACGGAACATTATTGATAATAATAAAGATAAAGATAATAATAATAATAATAATAATAATAATAATAATAATAATAATAATAATAATAATAATAATAAGATAATAATAATAATAATAATAAAGAAAGGAATATTATTGATAATAATAAAGATAAAGATAATATGATAATAATAAGATAATGATAATAATAATAATAATAATAATAATAAAGATAAAGATAATAATAATAATAATAATAATAATAATAATAATAAAGATAAAGATAATAATGATAATAAAGAAAGGAATATTATTGATAATAATGATAATTAAATAGGAATAATGTTGATAGTAATAATCATATTCATATTGCTATTAATGAGGATATTAATGTATGATATAAGGCTTTTTTCATAACAAGACATTCACCTCAATGTGCTTTACATAAATCAAATGCAATGGATGCAAACTGTAAGGAAATTAATCGTGAGCCAAATCAAATGAAAAGGTTTCAAACTGTCCTTCAAAAATGATCTATATTGTAATTTCATATTTCAGCTTTGAGTCTGCACGAACCTGGGCGAGGAGGTGACAGGTGTGAGATGAAAGGGTTGAATTGGTTCCCATAATGCTGCATTGACTAACAGGTGATGTCGTCATCGTCTACTCTCTTCATCTTTGCTCCCGTGGCGCTCAGGAGGAGTGTTAACCCGGCGCACCTGAGTCGCTTTGATGAGCCCCTTCTTTAAACCCCCGCTCATTACCACCGGCGCTGAAGAGACGCCACTTCAGCCGGAGCAGACCTCGATGTGCGTCTCACGGCGAGGCGATGCTGTTATCGTTGCAGCGGTGCGCCGTGATGAAAGGATAAATGGATCCTCCGGGTTAATGGAGGGAGGCGGCCCGGCCTGCAGCGAGCTGAGTGGAGCCAGCTGGACTCCGGCTGGGAGGAACCCGGGTTTTCATGTTCCGAACGGCGCCCTGCTCATTTCTGCGAGTGATTTGGATGTCACCTGCTCAGGGTTATGTATGTGAGACACCAGGTCCGTCCACCTGAATTCATCATTGTCATTCAGATCACGGCGCGCCCCCCCCCCCCCACCAGCTGTGCAGATGTTAGACATGACAACTCTGACAAACAGCTGCTGCTCACTGAATCTCTGCTTATATTCACTGAGGATAAAGAAGCACACACTGTCCCTCGCAGAATAAATTGTCTCGCTGCAGAGAGGAGGATCTGATGGCATTAATAACAGCCGGTTGTCCTTTATTTCTTCCTTTAGGATGTAACTAGACTACTAAATACATTTATATTCTGCTATCATGAGAAATCATCAGCATTTGTCTTTATATTATTAGCAGAATATTATATCAAATTGACTCTTGCCTGTGGAATACTAGTCATTTTGAAGCAGCTCCTTCTGCACATGTTTGGATTCGTGTGGTTATGTTTTTGGACAGACTCCCAAAAGTTCTGCGTCACTTTTAATAATTTACAATTTTAATGTATAGAATAACTCCTCGTGTGTTTGCTGCTACTGCACATTAGATCATGCAGACACTGTATGACTCCTCTGGGACTCCCAACAATTGGAAACTGCAGTAAAAACCTGCCAGACTTCTATAAATACTGTAATTAACATTCACAAAATGATGACGCAAAGAAGATGCGTTTGCTGAGCGCCTTAGCATTGAGCGTATGAATGCAGTTACTCCATTTTAAAGTTTTATTTAAATGCTTTATTTTACAGAAAAGACACATTTGCATTCTTTAATCCACTTTCACATTATAAAAGCAATGACACAAAGTCAGATTAGCTCATTTTTACCATTTTCTTTATCAGATTTGCTTTCTTTTCAGGTACGGCAGGCTGCTAATGATGCTAACAGTCACGTTAAGGCTTTCTTTCAGTAAGATAAAGTCATATTTACTGATATAGTGATTGATTTCGGGAAATTTTGGGGTATCCTTACTTTTCTTTTATTGCCATGATCATGTGAAATTGGAGAATACACATTCCTGTTCTATAACACAAAGTAAAACATATCGAAAAGTCCAATTTTGACATAATTATTTTCATGTTTTCTTTATTTTAGAGATATTATGGGCTCCTATTAATGCTATGAGTCACCGTAAATGCTCTTTTATATATGTTTAATTAAATGTTTAATTCAGATTTGTCTTTTATGACCATAAACTGTTCAAAATACAGCTTTTTTCCATATAAAAGACACAATTCTGTTCTAGAAATCATATTTATGTAGTAAAACCAATGGCAAAATGTCAGATTAACTCTATTTTGACAAGTTTTATATCATGTTTTCTTTATTATAGAGATATTATGGCTGCTTTTAGTGCTATGAGTCACCATAACGCCTTGTTATTTATATTTAAATAATATTTTGACTCCCTGATTTTTCTTCTACGGCCATAATCAGTTCTAAATGCTTCTTTTTATAACAAAATATTGCTTTTTTCCACAGAAAATAGACAATTCTGTCGTATAATTCATATTTATATAGTAAAAACAACATCAAAAGGTCAGATTAACTCGATGCTGACACAGTTGTCGGCATGTTTGCTTGGAAATAAAGGCAAAATAGTCGATGCCAGTCATTTTTTATGTACGCCTCTCCTGTATTACCTCAGCTGTCCTGAGCTCCCCCCTCACACATGTTTATGTCAGCAGTATCTCAAGGGTGCGTGTGGCAGGCCATCTCTTAAAGATAACAACACATTATGTGGAGGTAAATCTTCATTCCTCATACCCTTACCTGCATCTCCATAAATTTGCATCGTTGCTGAGTGTCCTTGAGGCCGTTGTGGTGGAGCCGCCAAGGAGAAACCGCTGTAAGATGCAATTCTTCTTTTCTCTATCCTCTTAATGAAACAGGAAGTGGAGACGGTTCTCATTTCATGCATCAGGTTGTTGAAATACACGAAGGCGGGTCCATGGCTGTCTGGCTCTTGCATGTGCCGTTAGCAAGCTGCATGGCCATCATGAAGGAAGTGAGCAGAAGCTTTCACAAGAGACCTATAAGCTTCTGCCGTCACTACAGAAACGATGCATACTTGAAGACTTTTATGAATGAGTCACATCTTATTTACTATATAATCTGACTGTCTCTCAAAGGCAGCAAATCAGTGTTTTGTCTCTGAGAACCACCTCAGGAAATCGATGAAAAAATCATATCAGTCACTGTTTCCGTTAGCTGGTATTTACCAGACGTTCAGCAGGAGTAAACAGCAGACGTCCGGCCAACTGAAATCTCTGTTCATATTGTCTTGTACAAACAATTAGACTTTCACCTTTAAAAGTGTATTAATAATAATGTGAATGAACGGGTCGGCACCAGCCACAAGCAAGCAACGAGACTCCACTGCTGTGAGCCGCCATGGCCCACCAAATAACAATTCAGGACTTATTCTTACCTAACCCTATATTTGCTGTTCCCAAAAGGGGCCGTACGCATGCTGCCTTCAAATCCGTTGCTTTCAATGTAGACGCTTTTGGTTCAGCTCAACCAGGGCACTACATGTGTGCAGAGGGTAGAAAGTAGTTCAACTTCTGAGACAGAACAAACACCTCAGCAAAGACAGGCGGTGCATAGGAAAGTGGTGCATAGGAAGGTTACTGTAATACCTGTACAACAAATGGAATTGGTTTGGTAAAAAAGTTTTAACATAGGGTCTCTCAAACATGGTTCCATGCAAACTGTGATTGCACTACATGTGTATATGAAGCGCCCGGGTGACGGGACATTTACTAATGTTCCCGTTGTGCCGATTCTTGCTGCAGAGAATCAGTTTTCTCACCTTCGAAATGAGCCACAACAAGCCGGCGTCTTAGGCTGTACTCGAGAAGGAAATGGAGACAGATGAAACATCTAGCTGATCTCTGGAAGATATGGGAGATATAATAAATGGAGTAAGATTAAAAGGAACTTTCCTTCTGGAGACCTTGTTGTTATTGTGGATGATTCGGCTCCCAGAGACTCCTGGCTGCTGTTGGGGTTTGCGTGTCTGTACGTTTTTCTCTTGACTAATTAACCAGACCCACTAATTGACCTATCGGAAGCTATTGAGTGTATGCAAGTTTACCGTCAGGCTCGGATCCACCTGGATCGGCAAGGTCTTACCTCTACTACCTCTGAGGAAACCAGGTTCAATTAACTGCTGTGTTATCCCGAAGGATTCTGGTGAGGGGGGGGGCCCTACCTAAGTGTGAGTGTGGCACTCTTACCTTAAAGCAGGAGAGGACAGCGCAAAGTTCTTTGAGGTTTGGATGGTTCTATTTGAAGAAATGACCCACAGTTTTACAGGAGTTTTACCTTCTGTAGTTAACAGACCTTACACTCCTTCATGTCAGCTTACCAACCAGTGTACGTTTAGTAGATGAGTATAGAGCTTTGTGGATTTTACTAAATTATATTTGATTGTATTCACTTTCATGTTAATTATATAACCCACTATGGAAACCTCATCAGGATGGATTCTAAAGACCCAGGAAGTAAAGGGATAGTCCGAAGTGTTATAACAGAGGCCTGTCAACACACTCTGTTTGCTCCTGGAAACTGGAGATTACTTGGAACTGGAAATCAGATTATGCTGGAATATTTCCCATCATCGCCCCGTCATGTTTACTGGCACATCTGGACGCTGACTTGAGTTCTTCCTGTGTTTTAGTTACTGGTTTCCACACTAAGCAATATGGTCACATGATGCACACTGAAAGGCTGAGCTACATGTCAGGAGTAGAAGTAAAGCTTCCTTTCAAATGAAGGACATGTTCTCCAATACCACAAAGTGTTGGCAACTTCGTGGCACTTTGGAAGCATTTCTGATAGACACCACTGAGCACAAGCCTCACTAGTTGACGGCTGTCGTTCATTATGTAGCAGAGTAATAACATAACCAGACACAGAGTTGCTGTTAGCGTATTGATGGTGTGCAGAAAATCACAAAATGAACATTAATGCTCACAGGCTTGGATGTCCAATTCACAAAAGATCACATTTTTCAATGCGACAGACTCCATAAGAGCGGATCGTCTATAAACAGCTGCTGGATTTCAGAGTCTGGGTGTCATTTGTAAAGATGTGGAGCCTCCTGCCATCGATTAATACATATTTCCTGTCTTTCAGAGAGAAATATTGTCAGTTTTATTCTACTTCAGTTTTCCGACTGCTGAACGAACTGATTACTTCAGATTTCACATTCAACATTATGTAGAGTATCGCTAAAATTAGCTCAAGTGCCGCAGCTAAGTGCTACCAAGACACTAATGCACAGATGGGGCCGTTTTCCTGCATTACAGTACATTTATATACTATTCATTTATGTATGCAGTAACACCATTGGTCTTCTGGTCCCTGACTTCAGTGCAGAGTTATCTTAACTGTTATTGGATAAATTGCGATGACATTTTGTGCAGACATTCATGTCCCCCTCAGGAGGAGTTGGAATCACTTTGGTATTGCCCTCCTTTTTCATCCAGCACCATTTGTCCAATACTTTATTTTATGGCCAAATACCATATATTCTCAAGACATGGCCAACGACCTCAGCTGTACTTAAGAAAAAAAGAAGCTAATTAGCTAGAGCTGGCCGGCTAACATGCTAACCGGTTAACATTGACACTGTGTTAGCGTGCCCACATGAGCCCACATTATAGCCTCACAAAGCTGCTAGCATACCTGAGACTTTAGTTGCTAACAGCTCCCCTTTTGGGAACAAATAGGCCTCCTCAAGACACAGCCATGAGCCTCATCTGTTGTGTTAAGTGCTACAACATCTTGGTATGATAACTTAGCATTGATACTGTGTTAGCATGCTTACAGTAGCAAACAGCTTTCTGCTCATCAGCACAGCCTCACAGAGCTGCTAGCTGCCTTTAGATTATTAGCTGCTTCACATCATCGCTGATCCAACAAGGGTATACTTGATAGGTTTAGTGCACGCACACATTTAAATGTAAATATGTTGTTTTTGTATTGTTCTACAGCTCTAGACATTGTGTGCAAGAGTTATTCCAACACCACTGAGGGTAAATGTGTACAAAATTAGTTTTTTGCCAGCCAGTTCTCCCGGGGAAGTGTATGACGAGTGCAGCGGGTCCGCAGTAAAACCTGGCATTTTTACAATAGTTCACCTTGCAGCTTTTGACAGCAGCACATGATTCCCCTGCTCCACATCCAGGTTGTAAGAGCTTTGATTGCACAAGCCTCGAGTGCTCTCAGGAGTTATGTCCCTGTGTTTGCAGCTCCTGTGGCGGGTTATTGGTGGGGACAAACAAGCATTGTGGCAAAGACAGACACAAGGCTCAGGCCTGTGGCTCGGTAGAAATGCTTTAATTAACGGAAACAATGCCCTCCAGTTCTTTGGACTGTGGAATTATAAATGGGCACAGCAGAAGCTGCGCTGTGGTCTGGCTGTCAGGATTTGGATTCAGGTGAATGAATGCCTTAGACCACCTCTCTGAAACCTCCGGATTATGACTCAAACACACTAGAGAGTCCTGCTTTGGGGGAAAGGTGCCACAGACACAGTCATCTTCAGTGTCTTGGACCCAATAACTCAAATGTTCTGCTCTTGAATTCCTCATTACCTCTGCCCTCTCCCAGTATGGATGTGTTTCTATGTAGCAGCATATAGAATGTATTGACTGTGATCATGCTGTGTGGACTGGCTTGCCCCGATGGAAAAAAAAACACTCGGAGAAACAAGGCCGGAAACAAGGCTGCAAATGTTTTTCGCAGCCATGTGAAGGAAAAACACTCCTGGGTGTCTTTATTGGTGTTTTTAATCAACTCTAACATTTTATCGATTCCAGCAAGAGGCATTTCATAAAGCAGCAGGCCAGAACAGGTTGGCAGAGTGTACCTAGAGCTGAACGAGCAGCAAACTTCTCTCTGTGGGAACCAGGAGGCCAGGCACACTGTCATAAAAACTCCACTGCAGCCCTTCGACTCCTAGAAAATAGACTTTGCATTTTGTGTAAAGATATGCATGTCTATAAATAGCAAACACAGTCTGAATTAAAGCGGAAAAGGTTCAATTCCACCTGTGGCGATGCCGGTGTCAGTTCTGCTCGGCTTGTCTCTCGAGACAGACAAATTCCACTGCATTGCTCAGTGTATAATAACGTCTCCATCCCTATCTGGATAAAATAATCAGAATCGTGGCTTTAAGGCTTGTTTCTCCTGCTTCCTGGAACATTGACTCACGTCTCTCCTCTACAATCAGCAGCGTAGACGGATGACTGTGCACAATATTGCCTTGCATTAATTACACCGACACACTGAGAGCGATTTTCCTGGGATATATTTCAGTTACTAATGCCTCAACCATAATAGTGCTAACCTGCCTTCATGGCTCAGTGAGCTCTAATGTAAGGCGCCTCTCCTGCTGGCTCATATCCCCCTTTTTTATTTGACTATACATCTTACTTCACCTTCACAGAAATAGAGCAAAAAAGCAGTTTAGAGATTAGAATCTGCCAAACAATGTCGCCACACAGAGACTAATTCACCTGCGTTATTATACACTGATAGCAGGTTTCATGAAAAGACAGGATTAAGCACTTAAATAATCACAGCTGTTACTGCAATGAGAGTGAAGAGATATTATGGGCTGTTATTAGAGCCGAGTCACCATCATGCCTTGTTTACAGGAGATAGAACTTCTATTCTCAAATAGGGATTCATTTGGAGAGCATTCAGTGATCCTCAACGTTTCTATCACCATCATCAGGACAACATATATCTAAACTAGCGACAGATGCATTAGTTTAAACTCTACTTTGAGTTAGTGTAGTTAACTGTAAGCTCCATCTGCTTAACTGTTTAGTGCAAATGGAAAGTGTTAGCATGTGTAGCGACTGCAGAACAAACCAAGTCACTGAGAGGCTGAGAGGTCGGGCCTGGCTCCCTTTGTGTCAGATGCGGAAAAATGAATGCAAACATCCAAAAATGCATTGAATAAAAAGCTTACTTCAATTAAGATATCAATTTCTGATAACTTGCACATATAAACTGTCTGAATAATCCAGCTGTGAAAAGGCTACGGACAACAAAAATGACCACGACCCTCTCACCCTCTCACCCTCTCTTCCACACACACCTCACACACACATCACACAGGTGAACAGGTGATTATATTGCGTACAGTGTGAGTGCCGCCCATAACCATGTGACCCAACTGATCCAACCAATCAAAAACCTTTTTAAATCCTACTCCAGAAATCCCCACTCTGACATTCGTGGCTCTTACAGCATGCTAAAGGTGTTCTGCATTGATCAGCAGGCAAAACATACACATTTATTGATGCATTGTTAAATATATTTGACACATGTCCCCAAATTGACGTTTGAAAAAAACCTGTTTGCTTACAAAAGAAAAGAAAATCCTCAATAAAAAACATCATTTCAAAATGAATTAAAAAGTAAGATATGAATGTCTTAATGTAAACCTAAAAAAGACACAGATTTAAAACGAATTACATTAATTACTACATTAAGATACCGTGAAGAGCCCATCTTCCTCCCAATATAGATAAGTCCCCATCACTTCCCTGTAATAATCAGCGTGTTAACGTCACGATTTAAACTGTCAGCCTTTATGTCAAGAAACCCAGCTTTAAACATTCCTGCCGTTGACTCTAAATGTTGAAATACACAAGATCCTTCTTGCAGCGGTCAGTACAACCACCACCACCCCTGGTAAACCCTCACACACACACACACACACACACACACACACACACACACACACACACACACACACACACACATAACTACAGAGACTTCTCCTGTTGTGCAATGTTACTTATGTGCATTATATATACTCACACCTTTAATACTTTCACATGGCTGCTATATCGCTAAACTCTTATCTTTTAGTATTTTTATGGATGTTTCTTGACTGATAATAAGCTATCTTTGGCTCTTTACTTGCTTTAACAAATGTACATTTCCCCTCTGTGGGACAAATACAAGGTATTCTGATTCTGAAGGTGAACTATAGGGCTTTTCTGCACAAAGCAGCTGGAAATAGAATAAATTGAACAAAATATTCCTGTTTATCCTGAGGGTTTATGTATTGTCTCCATATGCCCCGGTTCGACCATGAAACAGCAGGCTGCGCCGTTTATCATCCAAAGCCATAATTATACTTTTGACAAACAGTGGGACTCATTGACGCGGCGGAGGGTTGTGTACCTCGCACGCGGACGCTTTGATAGTCGTTGCATGTTGTTTAACCCGGGTGGATGCGGAGGAGGAATAATCAGGTTTAAAAGCAGATGAGAGGAATTCTGATGCGCGATTAGCAACGACACATGCACACACACACATGCCCAACCAGAGGGTTTCTCTGAGATTAAAGAATGGACTATTTTTATCCCCTTCTCCCCAGAGCGAACCTCACCTATCCTTGATGCAGATTTGCAACAAATCATTTTCCCGGTTATAATGAAGTGGTGGCCGTTTGAAGTTTCTCCTCTGCAAAATTAAATCCATATGCTACCTCAAACCTAATTTATGGATCTCATTTCCCCTTCTTTACTCTTTGTATCTCCAGGTGTTATGAGGGGATTATAACACATTCACTCTGATTCCTTTATCAATGAAGCGTCGTCTTACTGACACACATCCATCAGTGGGATCCATTTACGCTTTTAAATGTTAGATTTCCACTGTCCGTTGCTCACAGTAATGATGCTATTTTTAATTGTCTTCCACATCTTGGCACCGATACATCATTACCTCATTGATTTTGAGACATTTGGGTAATGACTGGAAACAAATGAGACAATCGCCGAGACGCCCGTCAGCTTCTGCAGCTGACATCACCAGAAGAGATAGTGCCAGAGATCTTAAATACAAACAGATCAAACATCTGAACAAAGGACCATGCAAACAGCTGACCCTCTTTGATAGAACACTGTGGGGGTTATTTTACTTTAGTGTCTTTACTCGACTACATAGCAGGTTTTCATTTGGGCTGTTTTTCTTTACATTTGGATAGGAAGTAGTAGAGTAAGGGGAGTGTTGTAATGAAAGGTTCCTAGCTGAACTGGGGTTGCAGTTCATTTAATAAGTAGTGCCTAAATGCATTGTGGATCCACTCAAGTCCTATCGGGACCTTTGTACAGTCTTTGGTTGGGCTGCACATAGGATGTTTCTATAGTATTCAGGGTTTTGCTCCCTCAAACCAAAATGCAGATGTTAAAGTGCTGCCAGGAAACAATCCCTCTGTTGGTCAGAAAGGGTTTAATGAATCCAGAGATATGAAGATGGGGTCAGATGTCTGGTCAGACGGCAGAGACAGCTCACGGAGAATAAATAGGGGATGGATGTCCGGTGGGTCTGCGGGGGACGAGTGGCAGGCAGCAGGCTGACACTGAGACTGAGATTTCTGATCCTTTCTTTTACTCTCTTTTTTCTGGAGAGGAAGTAAAGGAACCGGAACTCTGGATTTGTTTGTTGTTTGAGGTGCAATATATGACTCAGCAGCTTTAAGACGTGAAGACACTATTATTTTCAGCTTTGATCTAATGCAGGATTTTCACCTGAAAGTGGGCGGGGCTTACATTTTGGCGGGAAGTGACATTAGCGCCTCATGCTATATTTCACTAGAACAAAACTGGATATTTATGTCTCAATGCAATTTCAGGAAATAGTGGGACTTATTTTCCTAACTTTAGCTGTGCCTCTTCTTTATTGAAAGGCACTTGCATCAAAGAAGTTACCATTCATTTCTCAGAGTTATTACTACTATCTTCAATCAGATTAGGTTGAAAAGACTGCTCTTGAAATCAGTAATATCCCCATCTAACAATACATGAACCTCAAGAGACCCTTATTACATTAAATGGTAACACTCAGCAATCAGCACTAAGGTTTAGGCCAGCAGAGCCCAGCAAATTGATGTTGTAGTTGATGATATAAAAGGGAAATATTCCAAGAAAGGGGATGTTAGGATGTACAGTAGAGATATGGAGGACTTTTATCTTGATCTGCAGAACTAGTTTATTAGTAGGGAGTGGTGGGGCTTTGGGAGAGGACCGCTATAAACAGTTAGACTGCTTAAAGGCTTGCCCTTTTGTAGCTGGCGGTACATCAAGGACCAGATAAAGAAAGAGACATGGGGTCTGCAGGACACATTTAGTGGTCTTGACAAACGTTAATCCGATCGACCGAAGTACACTTTTACAGATTCCAGCTGAAGAAAGCAAGCAGGGGTTTTAAGTGACCCTGTAGCATCAGTTTTTTGAGCTTAGACCAGGGGTGCCCAAACTGTGGGGCTCAGCAACTTCAAAAAGTACAATGGAATGCGGCCCACGCTTGAAACTTGTGCTTGTCTTATATTGTCCTTCTTAAATAAACATGTGTGTGTTAATAGCCCAATGTCAAATCCACTCTCGTTGAAAACAAGTCTTAGTTGATGAGCAAAAGCCCAATAAGTTATTTAAATAGACCCTTCATATTTCCCCTTATTATCAGCAATCTGAGGCTTCTGTTTTAAGCACTGAGCTGAAACTAAATAAATGAAGCCCTATGGAGAGCTGGATTTTTTTCTTAACACAAATTCAAGTATCAACCATAATGTACCTACATGTGATTGAAGTTATAACTTAACCTATGAGGCAATATACCTCACCTCTACTGTGGTGAGTGGCCCAGCCCTTCCTAGGTCTTTCTGTATGTGGCCCAAACGTTTGGACACCCCTGGCCATGGACTGAAGAAACTGACTGAAGAACTTACAGACTTTTCAGTGCATCCTTTTCCGATCGTTGTAGTTATCTCAAAAATATACTGGAATTTCCGGACTATAAGCCGCTACTTTTTGCACAAGCTTTGAACCCTGCGTCTTATAGTCCGGTGCGGTTTATAGTCCGGTGCGGCTTTCCTATGGATTTTCCATGATTTAAGAGGTTTTGTTTTGGTTTGTTCCGCTGTTGTACGGCACTACTTTGCCTGGCGGAAGGGCATGTGATCAGACACACAGTCACGGGGGAAAAGAGTGGTATGTTGGTCACATGTCCGTCCGCCAGGCAAAGTAGTGCCGTACGAATTAGCCCGAAAAAGAGACTAGATTAGCAAGAGCAAGACGAGTACCGTAATTTCCGGACTATAAGCCGCTACTTTTTGCACAAGCTTTGAACCCTGCGGCTTATAGTCCGGTGCGGCTAATGTAGAACAAAACAGGATTCCCCCTAATTTGAGATGTGCGGCTAATATTCAGGTGCGCCTTGTAGTCCGGAAAATACGGTATTTGTGTGATCACGATAATAGTAGTTTTTAATATACTTCCTAGCTTTTGCTCGTTATAAGCATACAGTCTCTTTTCAATTGAACTTACGTAGCTTTTCATAGTTTGTAGGTTTACTGGCGCAAGATTAACTCGACTACTTGACACTGGATTACAAACAGCTGTCTCCTGCATGGAAGTCCAGTGTTTGTCTGACCGATCCATCCTCCCCTACCACCGACCTTTTGGGTCTTAATGGATGATCTCGACATCTGATAACGCTGCAGGTGGGTTTCAATTATAGATGGCTTCATTTCAGATGAAGAATGCCACCGACCAGTTGGAAGTGAGATTCCCAGACAAGCACGTCTCTCCACTAGTAGATTAAATGAGGTACATTTCAGGACCTGCCACGATATGTATTTCCTCCCTTTGTCATTTATATTTAAATGTGAATTTAGTTCTGCTGAGATCTAATGTGAGGTGGCAGACCCCGGTTTCTATCTCCAAAGAACGAGGTGTCCTGAGACGGAGAGGATATTTAAAATGAGGTGTTTTTTTGTTTGTTTCGAGTGACGGAGGGATATGCATTTCAGCCTGTACTCTATCACGTTGTGCATTCAGGCAGGGTGCATTGGGCGGGATGAAAAGCATAAAATAAGCTCCGAGTATTATCACTTGGACACAGGCAAGACGGCATGGGGGTGCATGTGTAGGCTCGTGCAGATCTTATTAGCAGCTTATACTTGCATTCTTCACCGTGGAGCATTAGATGTGTGACCTAGGGCAGGGTCAGGCTGCTGCTGAGCTCATCCTCTGCAAATGAGAGGAAGTATTTATTCTGGGAATACCTTCAGTTTGCCGGCTTTGATGTTTGAAGCACCGGATCAACATAATACATAGAGAGGCTGCAGGATAATACATATGCTGACATTCAATCTGCTTTAAAAGCGAGTGTTCGCAGGTAAAGACGGATATTTGTCTGTAACAACAAAAGCCTGAACTTGACTGCAGGCTGAGTCACCGCCTGTTTGTATTTCCAGGGGATTTTATGTATTTTATGTAACGTGGTAATTACCCTTTTAAGTCGTCCAAAAAGCACAATGTTCTCTGAATCGTACACTTCCTGTTTGAGACAAGAGATGGCCCCAGATCAAAGGACTCCAACCTTTTATATTATTAATGCAACATCACTTCATAAACTGCACGTGGCTGCTGAAGACAAGCTCCTTTTTTTATGAAATGTCAGCTGCTCCCCTCTAAGAAAAACAACTTTACCTTAAGACTGACCTTCAGGAGTTTAAAAAAAGGTGTGTTTTCGCAGAGACATTTAAAAAAGCTGCAAAAAAAAGGGGAAGCAATTAGTTCCTGTTGCTCTTCCTGCAGGAATGAATACTTATTTATTTGGTATGCTTTCTAACGACGCTAGCTACCATTGGCTGGACTCTGAATGTAGTGCGTGCAGGTTTCAACATGTCCCCGTAAACCCATCTTTTGTCCTCCGTTGTTAAACAAAAGTGTCGCTCTCTTCACGATACAGGTTGTTTCTTGGAGATAATCTTGTAGCCTCCCTCTTCTGTTACACTGTGAGAACTACACCAACAAACAACACATATACATTAGCATAGTGTGCGACACGTACAGGTATTAAAGAAAGTAGGACTTGAAACAAATACTGAATTGGCAGCTTGTCGTGAAAGGAGATGAATTGAATGTTGAAAGTTCTTCTCTGATAACTTAATATCCGTGCTGCTGCAGAGCTTCAATAAAGACGTCTACCCACGTCAATAAAACACGCAGTGCCAGTACATGAAGACACAACAGCAAACACTTGCAGTCATTGGGAGTTATCTGTCTGCACCGTACCATCTTTGAACCATTTCATGAAATAAATATTATGTATTCATTGAATTATATTGAAGGTATTCTTCTTAAATAAGGCAACTTTGTTATGTCAAAAAGTACCTGGTTAGGTTTGGAAAAAGATCATGGTAACACAGGGACACAAGAACATGCTGACTGCAGTGGGACTCAAACCGACTCTCCCCTGACCTGAAGATGAGTGCACTATCCCACTGCACCACAGCCTCTCGATGTACAGCTACCCAAAGGTCTCTTCTCGGTTGACTCGTGTTTCCACCTGGGACACCTGTGTCTTCAGAGCATTGTTTTGGGGTTTAGTTTTTTTTTTTGTATTCTTAAGATTGACATTTGAGTCAAATTTGAAAAGGTGTGTTATGCAGAGACATTTAAAAACGCTGTAAAAATCATCCGAGACAAAAGGGAAGCAATTAGTTCCTGTAGCTGCAGCAAATATGAGCGCCTCGCCCTCCGCCTGACAGATGACAACTAGATTTCACGACGTCCGTGCTGCTGATCCGCTGCGACACCTCGCTCAGTGGCTGTCTGCTTCTCCTCTGCCTGGTCCTGAATGTCAATCTGCAGTACTACCTTCCCCTACACCCCAACGAACATACACACTCATACAGTAGCTACCAGTGATGCTGCACTAATTAGCCAACCCTCTGGAGTAGCCGAGCCCTCCCCGTGGCATCTGTGCCAAACAGAATTATTAAAGAAGCAGGAGGAGGAGTCGCACCTCCTCTGCAGAGGAGCAAACACACTGGATCCGTTTAGCATTCACTCCGTCGCCCTCTGGCTAGGGAGCCGGCGTCGTCATCAATATTAACAACTAGATACATCCGTCGCCATATTTTCCAACCCCAAACTAATACAAATTTCATGTGAATCACGTAATTATAATTCTGTATTCAAATGAGCTCGGTCTGGAGATGATGTGCAGGGGCGCGGGGGCTGAGGAGTGTGTTTTAGTCGATGTAAATAAAGAATTCTGGCATAGGTCGGCCAAACAAGACATTTTATAGCATCAAATTAGACCATTTTTAACCACAATTTAGTCACAGATAATTAGAAATATTCTGTATCCTGTGTGTGTGTGTGTGTGTGTGTGTGTGTGTGTGTGTGTGTGTGTGTGTGTGTGTGTGTGTGTGTGTGTGTGTGTGTGTGTGTGTGTGTGTGTGTGTGTGTGTGTGTGTGTGTGTGTGTGTGTGTGTGTGTGTGCTAAACGTCCTTCCATGCAGGCCTAGAGCTGCTAAATAAATTCATTATCTCCACCGCTAATTTTTAAATTCAATAATCGATGCCCCCGCCTCCTCTTCCTCGCCCCCCTGTCTGTCGGCATTCGCTCGGCTTTGATGGCTCATTTGCTGATTTGTTTATATATTTATTAATTAATTTACCCCCCCCCCCCCTCAATCCAATTTTAGCTGACATTTCTTGTCGAGATGCGAGGGATGACCTTTGAGAACAGAACGCTTCCTGCCGGAGACGTGAAGGAGGTCTCACTCTGCTCTGAAAAAACTCTCCTCTTCTCTTATCTGTATGCAGTGAAGCAAAGGTGTTAAACGCATTTACATCTCTCACTTATTTGTCTCATCTCAATTGCTTAAAACAAGTACTCCTAACTAACGCATATTTGACTCGTAACTGAAAATCTCTTTCTGGATTAACTCACATCTGATTCAAACATGAATGAAAAGGAAGAGGTATAGATATTCTGCAGAGTCCGATGAGAGTTTGAAACTACTTCCATGTTTGTAAAGTGGAACCAATCTCCTCATCTCACTCTCGGCAAGAAGAGGAGTGATCTTATCTCCTAAAAAGGTCAAACTGTTGCTGTGAATACATCCAAATGGTGCATCAAGCTCCCGCTGATAACAGGACTGCAGATTTTCTACATACCTGGAAGACACACCTGTTGCCACTGCACCTTCACCCAAAGAAAAGATAAAGATACTCCTCATTTCTGCAAGAAGCGCTCGTAAAGGTCTGGCTTTTCGGAAGCTAATGCAGTAGGACTTAAAATGATTGGACGTATTGAAAGCTAACGTATACCTGCAGGGTCTTCAAGGTTAATTGCACCTGTGTGGACTTTAATGCATCCAGGAGACTTAATTCATCACGTTGTTTTTTGTTGTGTCTCGGGTGACTCTGGTTAGCTGGACGTCTAATATAAAAACTGTGTGGTAACGTTTCTGAATGGAGGGCATGCAGGTTCATGAAGTCCTAATCATTTCCCAGAAACATCATCATTTCCATCCCATACTCACCAAACTGTACCGGGTTAGGGTCAGAAAGAGCGTGAGATTATGCTGAAATAACCATAGACTTTTTTCGGTTGACTTTTCCTTTCTCCTGGGACACGAAATGTTGTCTTCTGGGGTCTTTCACAAGTTCAGAGAGGGTTTAGTTTTTTGTTATTCGCTCTTCTTCAGGAATAGTCCAACTTGCTTCTGTGCCGTTATGAATCATACTTTTTATAAGACGTAAAATCATGTGAGTCTGGAGAGTCTGGGGTCTACTGAATGTATACTATGAGTTATTTCTCTCATACTGCCTGTGCTTTTCCCCCTCTGTCTGAAACCAGAGCCCAGTCTGCTCTGATTGGTTAGCTCTGTTGTGATTGGTCAACCGCTTAGAGATGTCCCGCCCCTTTAACCTGTCACTTACAATGTGTTGGAGCGCTAGCCAATAGAAGCGCGAGTGTTACATAATGATGTCGCTGTGTTCAGAAAGTTAACAAAAGAGTCAAATGGAGGCGTTTCAGGGAGTGTGTGGGCTTTGAGCCTTTGCAGACCGTTGACATGCACTAAAATCTGTAGAACACAGTTCAGGGAAGCATGACAGCGCCTCTTTAATACCTGTTATTTGGCGTGTGTCTATTTAGAGATCCAGGGTCTGCATTGAGTGTATTTATGTCTTTGTGATCTGAGCGTCCTGCTCTACAACCCATAATGAGCTGCCGTCTGCTCACACACCTCTCTCTCTCTCTCTCCCTCTCTCTCTCTCTCTCTCTCTCTCTCTCTCTCTCTCTCTCCCTCTCCCTCTCTCTCTCCGTGTTTAATGTATTCTCTCGGTATTACACACTACCTTTGGGAACACAGGTTTCCTTTGGGAGGTGATATTTCCTGCAGCATCTTCTTCACATGTTCTCACATGCACACACACACACACACACACACACACAGGTGAAATGTCTGCTTAAACCATAATAACAAACCCACCCACACACACACACACACACACACACACACACACACACACTGTATTCAGAGCGGTGCTGCATTTGCACAAGCACACACACATTTCAAAGTGACAATATTTAACCAGTGTGTGATGCTTACTTTTACCCATGTGTCTGTGTGTGTGTGTGTGTGCGTGTGCGTGTGTGTGTGTGTGTGTGTGTGTGTGTGTGTGTTTGCGTAGGAAAGGGTAATTGTGCGTTTGCATACAGTACGTGATATCACAGGAAACGAGGAAGACATGCAACAGCCTCATCTCCCTGTTTCCATGGCGATGCTTCTGGTTAACAGGAGCATCTAATAGGTCTTCCATACAAATTAACCTGCCACAGAGTAGAGAGGACTTTAACAGATACAATATCAATCAGAAGTGTAAAGGAACTAAGTACATTTACCGAGTACATGAAGTACAAATGTGAGCTACTTTGTACTTTTACTCCACTACATTCATTTAGTTGCTAGGCAGATTAGGATTAATGATGGTAAATATAATCCCCCTTAAATCAGACTTTAGTTCACCTGCAGTAAATCCAGCAGCTACCCTGCAGTATACAAAGCCATTCAAACTAGCTGCAGCTTTACCAGCTCTGAGAACACTTTAATGATCAATCATTATAAAACATATCAGAGATATTATTCTGAAATGGACCAATCAAACAATGACTACTTTTACTGTCGCTACTTTAAGTACATTTAGAGGAGAGTACTTTCTACTTTCACTGGAGGAACATTTAGAATACTTTTACTGAGACACAGTATTCCTACACTCTGGTACTTCTACTTTACTCAAGTACAAGACCTGAGTACTTCTACTTTACTCAAGTACAAGAGATGAGTACTTCTACTTTACTCAAGTACAAGACCTGAGTACTTCTACTTTACTCAAGTACAAGAGATGAGTACTTCTACTTTACTCAAGTACAAGACCTGAGTACTTCTACTTTACTCAAGTACAAGAGATGAGTACTTCTACTTTACTCAAGTACAAGACCTGAGTACTTCTACTTTACTCAAGTACAAGAGATGAGTACTTCTACTTTACTCAAGTACAAGATCTGAGTACTTCTACTTTACTCAAGTACAAGACCTGAGTACTTCTACTTTACTCAAGTACAAGACCTGAGTACTTCTACTTTACTCAAGTACAAGACCTGAGTACTTCTACTTTACTCAAGTACAAGACCTGAGTACTTCTACTTTACTCAAGTACAAGATCTGAGTACTTCTACTTTTACTCAAGTACAAGACCTGAGTACTTCTACTTTAACTCAAGTACAAGATGTGAGTACTTGTACTTTTACTCAAGTACAAGATCTGTGTACTTCTACTTTACTCAAGTACAAGATCTGTGTACTTCTACTTTACTCAAGTACAAGACCTGAGTACTTCTACTTTACTCAAGTACAAGATCTGAGTACTTCTACTTTACTCAAGTACAAGATCTGAGTACTTCTACTTTTACTCAAGTACAAGACCTGAGTACTTCTACTTTAACTCAAGTACAAGATGTGAGTACTTGTACTTTTACTCAAGTACAAGATCTGTGTACTTCTACTTTACTCAAGTACAAGATCTGAGTACTTCTACTTTAACTCAAGAACAAGACCTGAGTACTTCTACTTTTACTCAAGTACAAGACCTGAGTACTTCTACTTGAGTGAGGAGTGATATCAGGAGTGTTTCCCGAGGATTCAGATAAAGCGTGCTCTTAATAAAGCAGATCAGATGGTAGCTGGGTTTCTGCGCTCGATATGTTTCAAACATCCCTCCTCTGATGAAACCGTTACTCCTTCATGTCTCGTGTTTTTACAGTAAATCTGAGAGTTGGATTTGATGGTTTATTTCTGCGTTCCAGCTCTCACGGAGATGCTGTGTTTCTTAATAGCCGTATGAACAGACTTCTGATGCTCATATTTAAACTGATTCTGAAGATCTTCTGGATATTTGCTATTGAGTTTAGTGGCTTCCTGAGCCCGAGGGGTTCCTTAAGTCAATGGAATTATCTGACTTGAGAGCGGTCAACTTTCTTTTATTGAGTTGTCTGAACCCCGAAGCTGCACACAGAGAGCCTGTTTCCGCCTCTTTGTCAATAATACTTAGCTTTATTTTAAAACATAATTGCTTTTCCGTGTTTTACTTTTTATTTAACTGCGATTTAGTTGATCCCACTTATACATTAGCACCGAGTTTCTGTAGATCTAAACACTCAGTGAAGTAGAAGTTGGGACAAGGAAATCTTAAAGAGACTGGAGAATGAATTTAAGTTCAAAAGCAAGAGATAAAACGTCAAATAACCCACAGAAAGATTTGCTAATTGGGTTTCTGAATCCTAAGGACATCAAAACTGGTGCAAAACAGAAGAGACATGACATCAAGCGAGGGACATCAAATAAGTCACATAAAATAACTTTCCTCTGTTTTTCTTTCCTCTGCAGAAACTTGTCAAAGAACCCGCTCAGCACTCTGTCGTGGCAGCTCTTCCAGCACCTGCAAATCTCCGAGCTGTAAGTCTTTTGTTTGCATTTTATAAGAGCCATTTATCAATGCAAATGGTCCTCTCTGCATGCCATTGTAATCCCTCTTCTTTGTTGTACAAAGTGCGCTAATTTGTCGGAGCACGTGTAAGAGCCTGAACCTATAGGCGGTGTATTGACTCTGTGATCTTAGAAGCCATTTGTTGACTTAATTAAAGGAAGGAAAGCGTAATGGTGTGGTGTGAGGAGCGAGGCTAACCCCATTTCCTTGTTTGTTATGAATATTTTAAGCGATCATTGTGTTTATGAAATGCTCTTTCACCACCACATTGGGATGTCTCCTCGCTCGGTAATTTTCCCATCATTACGTCCATGATTTCGCCCCGTGGCTTCAAAAAGCTGAGTTGTAGCGGGATGTGATACAACACTATTTGTAGCAGGCGTCCTTGTTCTGCTATTTTCAGAGGTAGAAGCAGGGCAGGTCCTCTGAGAGCCGGCACAATGCTGATATGGGGTAGTCCTGCTGTGGCGCACTGCAGAGAAAGGGAAAGCCCTGCACGCACTGACACTACTTTTGCATTTTTGACATTTGGCATTCAGAACTTATCCCTCGACCCGGCGATACCACTGAACGCTCATTCTTACTCGTCCCGTGTAGGAAGCGATTCCCAGCAGACCTCATACTGCTTCTTCGCAAGAGTCCTCTCACTGTAAGCTCTCATCACAGATGGGTGAATGAATCCCTCATTGTGCCTGTTATGGGGTTGTGAATTTCATTCTTCACTCAATGGAAGAAGTCCTGTACTTTGTCCTACCAGCTGTCCAATTCTCTCTGCAGAAGTCCTGTAGCTTCTCTTCTGCTGAAGTGTCGACGCTTTGCATGCATCAGTGTGTAGTTCATTGACTAAACAGACAATTAACAGGAGTCCATCATGTATTTGTGCCAGATTTAGCCATAGAAGCTCATTTTGATCTGCAGTCCCTGGCAGGTTGATGGCTTTGGAAGAAGATAAACAAGATCATCTTATGAGAACAATTACAGCACATAGGGGCAATTACAGCACTGTAATACAAAGCAATCAACACATATCAGATATACATGGACAAACAAGCACGTATAAAAGCTAATAGGTGCAGAAAAATAATGATATAACCCCTGCTCCAGTTTATGAAAACATGTTTGACTGTCCAGTAGTAATGTTTTACAGATTTAGAGAAAGATTTGAGGGATTCGATGTTCCTTAGATCTGAGGGTATAGTCTTCCAGGTATAGGAAAAAGCTGACTGCCCAAAAGTAGTTTATCTAGAATCCCCTCACAGTGCAAAAATACTCCATTACTAGCTTTCCTACTTATCCTTAAAGGTGTACTAAACTACTCCAAGCGGCATCTTTGAGGACTTAGGTCTTTAAGGAAGTCCCAAACCCTGCAGTTCCTCCGACGGCCACTTGGCTCCAAAAGCGAGTCATTCCCTCCATGTGCAAATATTGAGTCGTTCATAAGTCATGCACAGGGTTAGGGTGAGGGTTGGCGTCAGATGTCGCTAGTCTGGAGTTAGTTGGTGTCGTCACTGGCCAATCTCTCTCAGTTTGAGGGCTGTTTGGAAACCTACAGGTGACTTTACAGACTCCATGTTGAATACAGATTGGATTACGCCAAGAACCGCAATGGAAATAACTAATTGGACCTTCTTCCTTCTCGTTCTTTGTACTTCTTCGTGCATTGGTACATCACCAAAAAATGTGTGTTTTAAGTAAGTAAGGAAACGTAGAAAAACATGTCGAACCCTAACCCCTATGCACTCTTACCTCTTACCTGTTATATGCCCGCATGAACACACTTTTTTTCTGCCAAAGTCGACAAACTTATTTGATATAAAACCTTCCCGTATGTTCTGTTTACCTCTGTGATTGACTCACTGGTCTGAAGCGTGCCAGGTCCAATTAGAAAAAGGTAATGGCTCGTACTTCCTCGCACCAATTCAGCCACGTGTAAATCAGCCGGCGGGTTGTTTATTTTCTGTCGATCAAACGAATCCCCATGAAGCCCCGATAAAGCCAATTATTTTTTGTGTATTTAACTCCTAATAAACAACAACTTAATATGGCTTTTCTAATATTGGATTATTGATTCATGAGGTTTACTCGGCATATTGATGATGTGACTGGTGAAGATGGAGTCATTTCTACACAGATTTTACTTTTTAATTGGGGTTAGGATTAAGGTGTGCAAATATTAGATATATAGAGCAGCTGTGTATACTTTAAACTAGAACATCAGAGTCACTGAACAGTGTTGGGTTAACAGAGAAATGACCTCACATTCCTCGATAGACTACATCTCGTGCAACAAACCAAAATAAGTAGCCGAGCTGAACTGAATCACCATCACGGCTCACAGAGTTTGCACCGATGTGCAATCCCATTCTTCTCGAGCAACCATTTTAGAAGCGCTCAAATGGTGTCTTTGTTGTTCTACATGGAGAGCAGGGCCCGGGCGACGCGTCCCCGTGAATGCTGATGAGGAGAGAGGCTGTATGTCTATTCCATTCGGCGTGTTTGGCTAAGAGGTGTCAGTCGGAGTGGCATGGTGGCACAGACGTGGGCCGAGGTGTCGAGCCGTGTGGAATCAGAGCGTCGCTAATAGGAAATGAGTCACTCTATCACGGACCCTGACATCATTACTCTGTTCACTCACACCCCAACCACGTTTCCCTGGTAAGTGCCAATCATTCAATCGGGCCAAATGAAGCGGGCTCACCGGGCGGCTATTGCCTTTAATTATTAGAATAATGCACAATGCAGTATCAGCGATGAGTGCCAACCCCGCGCCGCTGAACCGCACTGATAGTATGCAAATAGAGGTAGATCAAACCGGCTGAAATAATTTCCGTTTTGTGTGACGAAAGGAGAGCGTGGCCCTTTGCCATGACGCTGTCGCTCCACCGTGTTATCTCCCTCACTCTGGGCGCTGTTATTCTAATTGTGTTTCGTGTTTTTTAACAATGAAAGACGACCAATTTCCAAAGTGACCTGAAATGAATAGGAAATGAAGAAGGTGTTCTTTTCAAAAGGCTGCTAAAGCCCTTCAGACGCATTAAAATGATAATGTTTTTGGTGGATTAACTCGTTGTATATTTCATGGTTTTATTGCACTGCTGCTCCCAAAATTGCCGAAACAACCTTCGTGAGCAAAATGATCATAAATGAAATGAAATGAATGAAGTATATGAAGTGCACTCAGTGGGACGTATGCATTAAAAGAGAATTTGTTCATATCAAAGTATAGAAATCAGCATTAAACATCCTGTAGTTTCATCAAAGCATTGTGATTGGAGTGAGTTTGTAATTAAACGCTACATTTACTGCTTTTAAGTGCGACTTCACACACAATAAAACACGTTTTACTCAATAAAAAAAGAGTGTGTACCCATTCAACAATCATTGAATCAGCTGTTTTATCACAAAGGCAGGACTTGTCTGCTAACCTCAAACAGCCACAGTCCAGAGCTCCCTCACTTTTTCGTACCTTGTTCCACAATTAAAATCCAACTTGGAAACGAAAGTCGACCTGTGACGAGGGAGAAAAAAGTCCTTCTTATCAGTCAATGTAAATTAAGTCTGTTTTATCTAATCAGGCTCTCCTTATCGTGCCTCGTGAAGTATAACTCCCAAACAGTTGCCTTGTTTTGCAGATTGGTTGCGCAGATATTTCACACTCCCTGCAATATCTTAATATCAGTGACAATGAAAATGCTATCAGAGAAATCTCAAAAGTCTTTTGTGGCTCCTGTGAAAAGGCCCCCAACATCACATTGAAGCCGCACAATGGCCGTCTGCTGCACGCTGCCTCTGGATGAGACTCAGATAATCGGCTCTGCCTCTTTGTTTGCGTGCCCTTTAGCCAAAGGACCAGAGCCACTGCAGTGTGTCGCTCAGCCAATCAGGAGCCTGGAACTGCAGCTTGATGCTCGAACCAGCCGCTGTGGTGTCCTCTGTGATATTATTGGAAATGATTTTCCTCTTCAAGGAAGCTCATTCTGTTTGGTCCCACAAAGAGAGGGAAATACTTCCTCCTTATTTAGAGACCGCAGCCTGAGGCGATGTGCATCCCCCAACCCCTTCATTCCGTTAGCGCCGCTTTAATCCTGAGCAGGGGCCGACGCAAAGTCAAACATTCACGCCTCCCAGAGCAGAATGAATTCCTGCTTTTGAATATGGATGAAATGTAACCAGATCAAACCTGTAATCTTCTGCTATGACTGCCAGTGGATTAGGATGAATTAAACATTACACTTTCCAAAGGGCTGCATGACAGGTAAATCACTGGACTTTAACCTTCATTTTATTAGGGTCCAATTGCACTGAGGGCAAAGTCTTTACTGAAATTACATGACATTTACACCAACCCTTCAAAAGCACCAAAGGCTGGCTTGCAAGAGAGGCAAAGATAGTGCTAACATGTTATATGCATGAGAGGAGGTTGGATTGCGGGCATCACCTTACATCCCTGACTGCAGGGTAGGACGTATCTAACCAAAATGTATTAATTTAGGACAAACCCCTTGAGATGATCCCTCTCGTTTTCTCTGCGGTATTAACATATGGTACAAAGAGAAGGTTGAGGGGTTCGATCTCAGGCAGTGCAGTCAAGATACTGAACCCTGAGTTGCGCCCGATGGTGTGTCTGAGCGTGTGTGAGTTTAAGCCTCCCTAGAGCGAGTGGTGCAGCTCTGCATGAATGAGGTGTGAGTGGGTGAATGACTTGGAGTATGTAAAGCGCTTTGAGGGGTCGAGGAAACCTGATAAAGAGATATATAAGAATAGTCCATTTATCATTTACAAGCCTACTACAATCACAGCAGGAAAATGTAAGATACACATTTGGAAATATCCACTTTGTGACCACAGAGAGGCCATAAACACCTTCCCAGCAATAAAGGAATAAATACAAATGTATTTTTTGTAATTCATCAATAGCATGTACAGTTAGCACCAAAAACAGAAAAGCGTTTTTAAATCATTTATAAAGAGTTAAGCGTTAGGATGTTTGGTGGGAAATGATCCCACCTGAAGACGCTTTGGACTTATGTTTTTTGACCCATCCATCAACCTACGAGTTGAATTTGATGCGCTTTATACTTTCTGGTGTACCCATGATGTGTACTACATACAAACCACAGCATGTGAAGTTACAAACAGTGTTTAGAAAAGCTCTTTTTTGTCTGAAATGAATTTAAAAATTGGAAAATGGATCATTTGAAGGTATTTCGTCACAAATATGCATAATAAATAAATAAGATTTCTAGACAGAAATGTGCATACTATCAAACCAATGTACAATTTAAACCACTGTATAGAATACTGTGGTATCTTACTGCAGTGTAATTACTAAACTGCACTATATATATGACATTTTCTAGATGCATCTTTCATCCAACAGGGTTAAAAGTGTCCCTCCTGAAATCTTTGGCTCTGAAGAAAAATTGCCTGAATCTTCGGCTCACTTTGTCCATTTTCCCCACCTGGAGCCCCTCTGACCTGACCTGGGTGTCCCCTCTCCTCCGCATGATTGCAGTGCAGGTGGTGTTGTCGATAAGCCACAGTCAGGTCTGGCTCTTCAGACCAAATAAAAAATAAATCCTTCAGAGACGCTGACTGTCCGAGTGGCTGTGAGTGGCTCACAGGAAAAAGCAATGATGGGACTAAACAGGGATTTACTTATTTGCAGCATTCTGCTTTTATCCATGACAGAAGCAGAAGATTCAGCGTGAGAATGATGGAGTGCGTCCAGCCACAAACAGGAGTGTGGTGAAGCAATGATACACACTTAGTACGGCGTGGTAGAAAGCAGCACATTTAGCAGGATCAGTGGAAAACGCTTATGTTGTAAAAGCTCTCGCTGACGAGGAGAGTGTTACATCTGACATCGGCTGAGTCACCTCTCGGCTTTCGCCGCGTTTATTCCCCCTGATTGATTTATTCTTTTTGCAAAACCTCTAATCTCTTCAACCCCCTGCTGTACACTAAAATAAATTGACATATCTGACAGACGAGGAGCAACTGTGATGTAGGAAACGTGCAGGAAAAGCTGACACCAGTACATGGGAACATCTGCTTATTCAGCCTATGAATGGATGTCCGACCGTCAATCAACCGCTTCAAGACTGGAGAATCTGATGGCATGACAGCTAGATTATATCTTTCCCCCCTCTATTATAATAATGACTACGGGCCTCAATGTTTGATTGACAAGTGATCTATGGGAAGCGTTGCTCAGAAAAACCACAGCAATGAGTGCTGTGCATCAAAGATGGAGACAAACAATAGAGTGATATGATTAAAACCAAAGCAACACAATACAAATCCATATACCATGTCATTTAATGTTACTGTGGCCTCTTCTCTCCTCTATTACAGCAAACAGCTTACAGTTTACACTTGACAATGATAACGGCTGCAGAAGCATTCTCAATTTACAACTTAAGAAGAAAAAATTAGGTTTAAAATTCCAGTCAAAGACCTTCAATTTTGTCACTTGCTCGTTCAATCAGCTCGAGGTAGCTAGCGTATGCTAAGATTCAAACTCTGCAAATTGCTTTACCTCCTGCTGACTTTTTGCGATGGATGGATGGATGGATGGATGGATGGATGGATGGATGGATGGATAGATGGATAGATGGATGGATGGATGGATGGATGGATAGATGGATGGATGGATGGATGGATGGATAGAGGGTCATTAAAGGTGCAGGCTTAATACATGATATGATGCTTAAAGGCTAGCTAACTAGCGTAGGCTAACGTTTAAACTCTGCTAATTGGTTGATTACATCACCTGCTGACATCTAAGGTTTCCAGTTGTTATTGTATAAACACAAATCCTGTAAACGAGTCTTTAAATGTGAACTTGATGGCTGGAAACAAAATATAATTCCTAAAGTCTGACGCTAAAACTAGATATCCCAAGGAGAAAGGCAGCTATTCTTTATCCTTGTGATTAAAGCTAGCTGTATTAAGCACGCTGATTCAGTCTTATTTATATACCTTGCAGACAAGTTTGACTTCACCCAAAAAGCATGCTTTATCGTGTAACCTACAACCATTGTTCGTCCATTTTGGGGATTGGAACAAATCCAAGTATACATAAATAATGAATGTCTGAGTAGTGTGTGTGTTTTTGTGTTGCTGCAATAACTCCTTTTGAATCAACGTGTCTGTTTCCAGTTTCCTCACAAGACCAACATAAATCTATGCAGTGTTTTTATATTAAACTTGAGGGGAAACAATATAGCGCTGTCAGCAGGTGTACTTATAGTGAGGGTTGAATGCATTACCTTCTAGATTTACTGTATTAGAGTTAAAGTAACTAACAGTGTGGTGAGCAGAGCATCTAAAGAGCACACTTCAGCTGAATCACAATAAACCCAAGCATCCGAGGAAATGCTCCCCAGATCAGCAGCTCTGTTGTGAATAAAGCGATTTATTAAACACACAGGATTTAAAAACCTCAAATGATTCCTGACAACAGTATGAGGAGAGCAAGCAGTGCATTCAAGCTGAGATCAAAGCGCCGAGCAACAATGCGTTATATAGCTTATCGCCTCCTGTGATCCACGGCTCCTCAACCTGAGCACCTGTGTGTACATTTCCCAGAAAAACAGCCTCCGGTGGTGATCATTACGTCTCCTCTGGAGGAGCGGAGGGGATCGTTAGCCGGCTTCACGGAAACATCACGCTGTTAGCTTTCTGTATCGGGGGGTCACGCTGCTGTTTGCTTTTGTTCTTTTCAAAGTCTAATGTGCCCTCCTCTGGACATTTATCAACGTCCAGCTGTCAGTTTCAGGTCTTGAGTCTGTCTTATTTACTTGTATGGATGGTGGAGAGGTGACATCACGAACACGTTACTGTACAGCAACGTTTCTGTACGATAAAGAAACTGGTGCCGGTCAACGTGTTCAATGTCCTGGACAAATGGAAGAAATTCTGGTCAGATATTAGGCCTATTTGTGGTCATTAGCCTACTGAGAATAAACACAATTTATAGGGAGGTAAGAGAAAGAATAACTGCAGTAAATAAGTACATTTTGTTGAAGAGCCTATTGTAACTCGAAAATAACTTCCCCCAGCTTTAAGCCAAGGGTTTAGTCTAAACCGGGTAACAGGGTCTCTGCTCCCTCTTACTCTCAGCATGCGCCCTCAAACCAAAATGCAGATTCTCCCTGTAAAATGTTAAAGTGATGCCAGAAAACAATCTCTCTGTTGGTCAGAAAGGGTTTAATGAGTCCAGAGATATGGAGATGGGGTCAGATGTCTGGTCAGACGGCAGAGACAGCTTACGGAGAATAAATAGGGGATGGATGTCCGGTGGGTCTGCCGGGGGACGAGTGGCAGGCAGCAGGCTGACACTGAGACTGAGATTTCTGATCCTTTCCTTTACTCTCCTTTTTTCTGGAGAGGAAGTAAAGAAACTCTGGATTTATTCATTGTTTGAGGTCCAATATATGACTCAGCAGCTTCAAGACATGAAGACACTGTTATTTTCCACTTCGATCTAATGCAGGATTCACCTGAAAGTGAGCGGGGCCTAATTTTGGTGGGCCGGGATGTTTGCGCCTCATGCTGTATTCTTTTAGAGAAACCCCTGCTGGAGAGATTTAAATTGAACAGATTTTTCCGGTTAAAGTCCAACACCAGCTAACGTAAACCCAGCTGCACATTATTGGCTGGTGTTTGAAATGTTGCAGCCTTCTTCTCATTTAAATTGACCCCCCTTTCCTGCCTGTTTGCAGCTGCATGTTGGCCCTGAACAGTTCCTCTGCCCAGAGGAATAGTGTAATATACGGAGGTGGTGGTTCTTATTAACAATTAACATAATTACAGTATAAAGGGGGGGCCGCCTGCCGCCCTGCTCTGCTGAGCTTTGATCCCTTGTGGTTCAACTTGCTCAGCGTTTAGTGCTTTAACGCATCGGCATGTAGAAAACCACCTGTCTGTGATGTGAGCTCCTCTGTGCTGCAGCAAATACCGTCCAGGTTTTATAAAACACATTAGGATTGGAGCCCTGTGGGATATTTAGTTTCTACCTGCAATAAATTGGTATTTAAACTGGTAAACTGGGGGCTAGGTCAATGGTTTTTGAGTAGCAGTCTGTTATACAAATGTATTTAGTATATCCTTCTACTGTATATGTACATATTAGCTGTTTGTTTTACAGTATTCGTACCTCATGTGCAATGGCTTGTGAACATGCTGCTGTTAAGAAATAACTTCCCACTTTGGGATCAATAATGTATGCCTCCATTTTTAAAACGCAATGTACTGTATTTCCAAAATAAGTTTAAAAGAATCATATTTGTATTGCAACTTTGGTATAGTACGTAGTTTTGTAGTCAAGACCACCTTAACTGAGACAAAGTCATGACCAAGACCAGAGTGTACCAAGAACAAGTCAAGAGCTTAAGAGAGCGAGACCAAGTCAAGACCAAGGCAGGCGGAGACCAAGTCAAGACAACCTTAACTGCGACCAAGTTATGACCAAGACTGGGGTGTACCAAGACCAAGACAAGACCTTAAGAGGGTGAGACCAAGTCAAGACCGAGACCAAGGCAGAGTGAGACCAAGTCAAGACCGAGACCGCAGTGTACCAAGAACAAGACGAGACCAAGACTTTAAGAGGTCGAGACCAAGGGAGGCCAAGTCTGAGTCATGACCAAGACCAAGACAAGACCTTAAGAGGGCGAGACCAAGTCAAAACCGAGACCAAGGCAGAGCGAGACCAAGTCAAGACCGAGACCAAGGAAGAGCAAGACCAAGACGAGACCAAGACCTTAAGAGGTCGAGACCGAGTAAAGACTAAGACCGCAGTGTACCAAGACCAAGATGAGACCAATAATTTAAGAGGTCAAAACCAAGACCAAGGCAGGCCAAGTCTGAGTCAAGACCAAGACCAAGACTTTAAGAGGGCAAGACCTAGTGAAGACCGAGACCAAGGCAGGGCGAGACCAAGTCAAGACCAAGACCAAGACTTTAAGAGGGCAAGACCTAGTCAAGACCGAGACCAAGGCAGGGCGAGACCAAGTCAAGACCAAAACCAAGACTTAGCCGTGGTTTTGACTGGTCTTGACAAATAATCTCAAGTCCTATAGGTCAGAGACAGAGTACACATGCAGTCCGAGAGGCCAAGAGACCGTCTAATAGTGTGTACTGGACTTGGAAACCATTCCGACCTTCATTTGTTGGACTATAAGAGTTAATACCTTGAGTCACTGATTCCAGAGTATTTTCCCAAAAACATTTCCTGGAAAAAGACTATTTACTCTGTCTCTTTTTCCATCTATTAATCATCAGATAACAAAGAGAGTTATTGTACCTAGAACTGTGGACAGTACACAGTGTCTTGGATACCTCAAAGCAGATCAATGGAAATGGTCTGTGTGTTCTGCTTTTGTTGTCTTTTGAATATCTCCCATTTGTCCATCAAAGATCGAAGAGAAAAAGGGTTTTGTTGCTCGATAAATAATCAGTGTTTACAACAAATTGCAGCGGTTGAAGACACAATGAAGCTGTGCACCTTTAGATGTTATCTCGTTGTGTTTTCCTTCAGAAAGCAATGAAAATAAACACATAAAGATAACATGTGCAATTATTTTGAGTAAGTTAAGACTTTGATCACTAGTTTTTCATGGCATAACAGGGAGAACATATTCCAACAATGACTGCAAATAGACGGCAGCATTTATCATGATTTAAAACATAATAAGCTGGAATTAAAGGGGACATGATGGATATATTTGGTGTATCTCTTCCTTTATCTCACTATATAAAGTGAATCTGCAGTGACTACAGTATCAGATCCACTGAACACCTGCACATAATAAGCCAGATCCACCTGCGGAAATCTATTCTCATTACTTCATATAGCGTGGCGGACATACCACATTCATTATTCATGCTTTTTCTGCAAACTCTTGCTGACCTCTGTCAAGGACATCTGGACAGGCATTCATCTTGACAAAATTGGCCAATCACAGCTTCTAAATTGGACATATGCAAAAACGCAGAGGTGGCGTATGTGGAATAATTCGACCCTCCCTGTGCACACGGCTGGGAGAGTGATATGTATGCACGGCGGGCCTAATGATACCTGCCTGCCTCTTACACAGCCGCAGACTGATGGCCCGGGCTCTGCGTTGACCTCCGACCTTCTCACATTTGAATGGCCTTCATTGTTTTTCATCAGCTCTGTTTATCTGAATAAATCAAACCATATTGGAAGCTATGTGACTGTCATACATGCCAGGGTATTATGGGTAAGCAGTGTACTGATTTGTGTTGTTATTGGCTCTTTTTTTGCCAATTTGGCACAATTGTATTTATCGTGGATAATGCTACTGATTAAAAGTTGGTTTTCCTGCAGATGGAGATTCTAATTGCTTCCTTTTTTCCTTTTGCTAATAGAGAAGTTAGTGTACAGCATCCACTGAAGTTCATGTCGCCTCGTAAAGGACTAGATTTGAGGTGTCTTTGTGATTTCCCCAGCTAATCAGCAACATTTTTCCAAATCAATACCTTAAACCGTTCCAATAATACCACAAAGACACCTAGACCGTGGAAAAATACAAAACACATATCAGATTTTCAGCTACTTTCTGAACCATCCAGGTCCGCTTTCTCTCCACAGAGTCAGAACTAAACATGGTGAAGCAGCGTTTAGTTATTATATCTGGAAGAAAATACCACAAACCTACCTCTTTTTAAAATCCAGGCTGAAAATGTTTATTTTTGCCGCTGCTTAAGATTTAATCAAATGCACATCATACACTAGACTGTGTGTGTGTTATAAAGAGTGTGTACGACCTGTTTGGAGCCTGTTCATAACATTGGATTTAACAATGCTTCACCAGAATACTTCCATTTGAGCATTTGTTGGAGGTCTGAGAAGAAAAATGTATTTGTTGTAGGTTTATTATAGACGTTGATGCTTCACCTGTTGGATGAGAGGACTATCTCAAAATGCAAAACACCCAAAAGAGCTTTTTCTCAGTTTTGTCAACAGCTTTCAGTTTATTTCACAGACCCTTCAGACCCTCTCTCTCTTCATCATGACCTTCTAATGCTGCATGCACAACCTTTTTGGAGTTTTGCTGTAAAGTGGTGCAGTGATGGTGTATTTACAGCACGGCTAAGCTAAAGGCGGCTAATGTTGGGCTATAAAGGAACTACAGCACGGTCACATGACTTCACGTCACCACCGCTAAGCTAAAGGTGGCTAATGTTGGGCTATAAAGGAACTACAGCACGGTCACATGACTTCACGTCACCACCTCTAAGCTAAAGGTGGCTAATGTTGGGCTATAAAGGAACTACAGCACGGTCACATGACTTTACATCACCAACGCTAAGCTAAAGGCGGCTAATGTTGGGCTATAAAGGAACTACAGCACGGTCACATGACGTCACGTCACCACTGCTAAGCTAAAGGTGGCTAATTGTGGGCTATAAAGGAACTACAGCACAGGTCACATGACTTCACATCACCACCGCTAAGCTAAAGGCGGCTAATGTTGGGCTATAAAGGAACTACAGCACGGTCACATGACTTCACGTCACCACCACTAAGTTAAAAGAGGCTAATGTTTCGTTTATGGCGCTTAAGGGTCTCATTTAGACACTTGTTAGCAACCGTTGATTTTAAATTCACCAGTGGCGTATTTACTTGTATGTCGTAGAATAACAATCTCTTTAGCTTTTGTTAACCACAGGCCTTATTTGTATCTTTAGTCCTCTATGCATGCTTCTTAATTAATATAATCTATCTGTGGCTCTTTACTTTTACTGTAACAATGTACATTTCCCATTCGTGGGCGAATAAAAGGTATTTTAATTCTGAGAAATAATGCAATATTACGCCAGATATTTCTATGACATAAACACAGATTTTGCGTTACATCCCTACTGGTTTTATCTCTTGATTTATTGTGTTGTTGTTCCTGATCGTGTTTGCAGGCGCCTGGAAAGCGTGGTGTTTGACTGCGGCTGCGACATCCGCTGGATCCAGCTGTGGCAGCAGAGAGGAGACGCCGGGCTCCACACACAGCAGCTGTACTGCAGGAACGGAGCCTCCAAGATACGCCTGCACAACATGTACATCCACAACTGTGGTAAGAGCAGGAGGAGGAGGAAGAGCAGGAGGAGGAGGAGAGAGTAGGAAGGAGAAGGAGAGAGGGGGAAGGAGAAGGAGAGAGGGTGTGATCTGCATTTAAAAAAGCTGGGAAAAGAGAAAGGAAGGAAGGGAACAAAGTAGATGGGCTTACGAGAGCAGACAGGAAAAGCATGAGATGGAAGGAAGGGGTTAAAGGTGGAATAGAAGAAAGAGGAAGAGGAGGAGGGAAAGGAGGAAGGGGAGGTGGAGGGGGAGGCAGAAGAGGAGGAGGTGTGACCGAGTTCAGAGGGTGAATCTGATGCGTTGACTCTGACAGAGGCTGTAGACTCTGCGGTATAATCTCCTGCTGGTGACTCATCCCTGTGACATCTAATATTTGCAGGAGTGTGTGTGTGTGTGTGTGTGTGTGTGTGTGTGTGTGTGTGTGTGTGTGTGTGTGTGTGTGTGTGTGTGTGTGTGTGTGTGTGTGTGTGTGTGTATGTGTCCTTTGTACTCATTCTGTTACATTAATGGAAAGTGATTAATTGATTTGGTGTGTAGACACAGGCGGCGACAGGCACGTGTGTGTGTGTGTGTGTGTGTGTGTGTGTGTGTGTGTGTGTGTGTGTGTGTGTGTGTGTGTGTGTGTGTGTGTGTGTGTGTGTGTGTGTGTGTGTGTGTGTGTGTGTGTGTGTGTGTGTGTGTGTGTGTGTGTGTGTGTGTGTGTGTGTGTGTGTGTGTGTGTGTGTGCGTTAACATGAGCTTCCACTGTGTGTATGGTGTGTATTTATACACAGCAGTGACATATGTCATACAAGTACATTTACTCAATCATTTTTATGCCACTTGAATATTGACCCGCTGCTTTACTCGTCTACATCTGGATTAAATATTGTACTTTTTACTCCACCACAATTATTTCCCACTTGTAGTTGCAAGTACGTTTCTATATAAATAACATGATGTATAAATATATATGTATACTATATATCACACACGGCATCTATACATTACTCCACACTCCACAAAATGCGTATCGATTATCGTATGAATATTATTATATGAATATTGACAGACCGTATTCTTAAAAGTATACTTTCTACTTTTTGTATTCTTTATTTATCCCAATTTTGCTTATTTCTTATTCATAAACTACATCTCAGAATTTAATATTGTAATTATTACTCCATTATATTGATTAGTGGGTAATAACATTTGTATGTACTACTACTCACAAAGTACACAGAGTATGTAATTAGAGATCAACAAAGGAAGTGAAAAAGCTCTTGTTGTTGTTTTGGTTATAAACTAAACATTATAATATTCTATAAAAAATGCAACACCTTTAAAGAACCATGATGCAAAATTAGTACTTTTAATTTTGAAGTGTATTTTGTTGATACTTCTGTAACATTTTGAGCTCAGGGCTTCCTCTTCCTCTCTCGTTATGACTACTTCATCCTAAATAGAGGAGTTCTTCTTCCCTCTGTCTGTGTGTTAACATGCACTGTGTGTGTGTGTGTGTGTGTGTGTGTGTATGTGTGTGTGTTTTTCAGACCTGCCAGAGATCAGTGTGAGCCACAGCAGTGTGTTGGTGATGGAGGGAGACAACGTGACGGTGAGCTGCAACGGATCCGGAGCGCCACTGCCCGAAGTGGACTGGACCGTCAGCGAGCTGCACTCCATCAACACACACCTGGTATGACACACACACACACACACACACACCCACACATAAAACGCATCTGTGAATTCACTGCTATCAGTTGGTTTTTATGGCTAAGCTACAAAATAACTGAGTGAGTGGCAGTTGTTGAAAATGATGCCAAAATAACCTTTTATGAGACAAACATGTCTTTCTAATTTCAACGATTAGCACATTTTAAAATACTAAAGTAGAGTAAATGTTCTTTATATTTAACTACTGCACACACTCAGTGGAAATACGCTTCAACTGTGCTCCACTGTTGACAGAGCAAAGAGACTGGACACACACACACACACACACACACACACACACACACACACACAAGGGAAGCTCATGTTAACACACACGCCTGTCGCCGCCTGTGTCTACATACTTTCACACCAAATCAATTAATCACTTTTCATTAATGTAACAGAATGAGGACAAAGGAAACACACACACACACACACACACACACACACACACACACACACACACACACACACACACACACACACAAATCCTATCTGTTAGCTTTTATGGCGTAGCTACAAAATAACTGAATGAGTGGCAGTTAATAGAAATGAAACCAAAATAACCTTTTATGTAAGAATTAGCAATTAGCACCATCTGAGCACGACACTTACAGTATGTCATCAAAAGTCAATTAAAGCTTCCTCATATGTGACGAACGGGGGATTTTCGCTCTGATTAGCGGCGCAGATAAAATAAAAACTTCTTTTGGGAGACTGACAATCCTGGGATGAACCCACAGTGGAGGGGGGGCCGGGTACGTCTCAGCCACAAGAGCAGCAGAGACAAACAGCACAGAACAGCAGGGTCTGAACAATGTCTCATCTGTGCGGCGCTGACTTTACAGAAGAAAGTCACCTCCGCCTCGGGCTGCGTGTTTGAGGAGAGACGAATACTGTATCTCAGCGGGACGAGTAAAGGGAGGACTGAAGGAAAGAGGGGAAGCATTGTGTCTTTGGGAGAAAACTTGGTTGCATTCATGCTAAAGTGTACCATTCTAATAAAGCTGGATCCCTGCAGTGGAGACGTCCCACAGGGTCAGGTTATCTATTTGGATTAGATTACCTTGATTTATTTTGCAGATAAATGACAAGTGATCCATTCTGAAACACACAGACAACATAGAGATCTCTAAAAAAGTAACAGAGGGTTAATAAATGCATCAATTAATAGTCATTAGCATCTTAGCCTCTGTGTGACACTGCTACAACCACAGGTGTGTGCTCACTTTGTCATTAATCCACATTACGAAAGCACTAAATGTCAAACCCACAAAACTCCTGCTGCATTTCTAATAAAGCTCCATCCCTGCAGTGGATACATCTACTCACCTTACTCTCAAGATTCAAAGGCTTTATTGTCAAATTGCGATATCTGCATTGAAGTTGTTGGCAGTAAAATTCAGAAGTCCCGGGCTCTTCTGACAAATATAATCAAGACAAAAACAGAAAGAAAAAAAAGTGTGCAAGAAAATAGTGACATTCCCATGGGTTTGTCATGTAATTGGACTAGTTTCACATGTCATTTCTTAGCATTCACATGTAATATCATGGCTTCATGATGTAATCCCATGGGTTCCACATGGGGATATACATGGGCTTCACAAAGAAAATGTGTCTACGCTGTAAACGGTCCAATCTACGCCCAGATAATCTCCATTCGGATGGATGCAAAGACATAAAAGTTGGCAAAAACCTATCTTTACCAACCCATGAGCAGCCTTTACTCAAAGAGATGTGTAAATAAAAGTGCACGTAAAGACGCAGCAACAAAACGATTCACATGTACATCAGAATGAGATGGTTATATTATTGGTCATTGGATTAGTTCTCCCACCAGAGATATTGCTATATATGCTCTTTATCCCTCACAATGACTCTATTTCCTCCCTCTGTGTCTCGCTCCTCCGTCTCCAGTCCAACGTGTACTGGCCGAACATCCACTCCATCAACCTGACTCTGTTCAACATCAGCCGGGACGACAACAACTTCCAGCTGACGTGCATCGCAGAGAACGTGGTGGGGATGACCAACTCCTCCATCCAGCTCAACGTACAATGTGAGTGGCATCTGTACCCTGATTTAGTCTGAGCAAACGGGGGTATGTGGGGGGGGCACATGGTGGACACATGGCTCTGGTAATGACACAGGTACACTACAGGTGGATAGACTACCTGCTTCTTACTCAGTGTACTTTATTGCCTTAAAAGTGAGGACACGATTTTCCCAACATGAATATTTTTTGGTTTCAAAAGTAATGATTTTACATTAAATAAGAAAATAGGAAAATTAGGAAAATTGTGTGTATTTTAAATATATATATAGAGTTTTTAAATTACCAGTAAAAAAATGAACAAAATCAACAATCACACTGCCAATGTTTGCATATATGGGCGTGCTAACACCTTTTCAAGGCCTTATGTGTTTACTGAAGTCTTAAAGTCTACCTCTAAATGATGACAGCATGGTGTTTACCCTGTCATAATTCAAGGAACTTCATTAGCATGCTAAGATCATTTTATTTAGTAATAAACACACAGGGATGCTGGGGTTAATGGGAATGTTAATAGCTGAGCAAATAAAACCAAAGTACTGAAGCAATGTAAATGTAGACGTAATGACGGTGTGTTTTATGACAGTTCAAGGAGAACCTGAATACATTCATAGCAATTCATCTGAGAAATCTCTCTAAATGCTGTGTAAAAAAATCACCTTATTTTGGTTTTGACCAGGCAGAATAATATTGACTCCGTTGTCATGTTGTTTGCTGTTGATTTAACGTGTGGTCAGTGCGGATTAACCCGGGGATAAATGCAGTGTGAACATCTGTACTGACTGAAAACCTCCATCCATCATCACATCCGGCACCACAGCATCTGTAACGTCTCAATTAACGGCCATTTTTCTGAATTACATCTCATAGCAACCATCCTTAAATGTAAACCAGATGGTCTTCCTTAATGTTTGCAGCAAAGCGTTTTCATATGTAAAGTCATTTTGTAGAAGACAGTGGATTTGCAGCTGTTCTAATTAGCATTTTGGGTTCAATAAATGGAAGGTAAAGGCGGTATATCGATTAAATAGCTTGAGTCTTAAATCCCCTAAAATGACCTCAAATCGAAAACAATTTGCCGCATTAATACATATTTGGATTGTTATGTAAATGTGGGTCGATTTGGGTGAATGGAGATATTATTAATTGGTGTTTTTCCGCTCGCTTCTGTCTTCAAAAAGTTCTGTAACATGATGACGATGATTAACTGTGAACATATCTGTCCGACAGCAGTGACCAAACGTGTAATAATGTATTAAAGAGTCCTTTTTTAGAACGAGTCTGGAGGAAGCTAGAAGGCAACAACGCTGGCTTTCTATTGCACAAGACATGCGAGCTTTGATGGGCTGATGTTGTCGACTGA
Organism: Eleginops maclovinus; assembly: GCF_036324505.1. Taxonomy (NCBI): domain Eukaryota; kingdom Metazoa; phylum Chordata; class Actinopteri; order Perciformes; family Eleginopidae; genus Eleginops; species Eleginops maclovinus. The sequence goes on along the minus strand of NC_086352.1, from coordinate 6,616,082 downwards.
GACGCATCTTGTATTAATGACACTGACAGCGTGAGAGAATAATTTATAACGGGGTGGAAAAAATATCCTTTATCAAGTCGAACAGCCAAACTATGCAGGTGCATTTAAAATGCAATGAGGTGTGGCAAAGTTACAAACCTAATGAAATTGATGTAGCCAATTAGCAGGAATATACCCTGCAGCCCACATGAAAGCGAAGCCTTGATCTGAGCGAAAAGGCAGTGGGGGGGGGGGGGGCTATGGTAAAGCAATGATTTGGTAACCATCTGAATCTTCCTCTTAATATCCAGACCATAATTGACACTGTAGACTATATGTTCTGTTGGATACCCCATGGATCGGCCTTAGGGGGCCGACATGTGACAGACTCTGTTCAAAGCCAATATTTTATTAAAAGGTGCCTGACTTTTTCCTCTTCGTAGCAAGCATGCTGTTGTAGAGCACAATCTATTATGGGGTGTTTGCAATGCATCACGCTGCAGGACAGGGGGAATTTGTCACCAATTCAAACACTCCGTACCGAAGCAGGGCAGCTAAAGACCGTGCTGAAATGACAGATTGACTTTGCAACATCTAGTCTTCGGGGCCTTCCTCTTCTACACGGACACTCTACGGATGTACGTCTCCAGGCATTTTCTTCCATTCTGTTGACACTCTCTGCTGGTGCTGCAAATTAACTTATTAATTTTTCACCACATGCTCCGATGGTAATTACATTTCCTCCCCTGCGCAGCCTATTGTCTCTGGAAATGTCATAAAATAGCTTAAACTGCTGCTCTGATTAGGCAGTAATGTGATTGACAGCGAAATTACCAGCCGTCAAGTAACATTCCCTGCATTCGAAGAGGACTTTCCTTTTTTAGCGTAGCTGTAATTAAACACAATGCAAATTCTGCTGACCCATTGTTCTGCTGCTGCCGGGAACAAAGCCGCTCTACAGCATTGTGGACTCACATAGCTTCACATCTTGTTCTTTAGTCCTACTGTAAAAACGTACGGTAGCACTGTACAACAGAAATGATGGACAGGGGGACACCGTTTTTCCTAATTGGACACCTCATCCTCTGAGGCTTCATCCCAAATAATAATTCCATCCCTCCTGAAGTCAGTGTACACTGTCGTGAATCCACAAATGTTAACCGTTTATTTATTCCAAAAAGCATACGATATTAAATAAGTGGGGTTATAATTACATATCTTGGGGTTATAATTACATATCATAAAAGCTCGTTTTTGAACGTCAGACACGTCATGATACCCTGTTTATATTTACAAATGTATCAGTAAAAACATCCCCAAGTCTCTCACCAAAAATGTCATTCAGCTTTACACGATTACCTTTGAACACACAAACATTTGATTTCACATTTATTCCTAATAAAGCTAAAACGCATCATAAAGTAATTCAAAGCAACTACTGTTAGCATTAGCTGTTAGCTCCATTTAGCCGAGAGGCCATTTTGATGCTAACTGCTAATATTACTAGCTGTCTCGCATCTTGTAAAATTGGGTGGGTCCAAAGCCCCAGGAAGTGCTCCGGACCCTGAGGAAAATATTGGTAGTGGCCAAACAGCGGGTACTACAACTTCCGTATCAGTCCGTGACGTCACCCGGTGCAGGAAGGCTTTTTCCCATTGACCTACATTGGGAAACAGACGTCTGTAAATAGTTTTTACAATACATAACGTACCCAGTATGAACCCTTTATAGCCCTTATTAAAACCATTAGGTCCTTAAAGTTGTAAAATGCTCTAAAAGCTGAATCCAGATTTATTTGCTCTCTCCATTCATTCTAATGAGCTTAAGGGGAAACTCCAACATGCTCTAAGCTCTCGACAGCCAGGCATGATGGGTAATTTGTGACGTTTTGATCTCGAGAATCTCAGGCCATTTTGTCTCCATGCGTCAATGAGCAGCTCTCATAGGAATGAACGAGACCCCATTTCCAACGCTGTATCCAGTTCTTATTACCATGGTGGGTCCCCAGGTTGTTGGAGAGTTTTGGGGTTTTAACATAGAAGTTATGTTTGTCACATGCTAACTGTTAGCCTCAAGCTCTGCCCTAATTCAAGGGTCAACCACAACGCTTTGTCAACCAGCTGTCTGTTTATTATGGGCTAAAATCTTTTGGTTCAACTCATAAGGAATATGTGGCGGTGTCTGTCCCATACTCTCCTGTCAACACCAGCCACATTACCCTAATGGAACATTGTCTTTACATAAACAACCAGAGTTAGAGTTAGATAAATTTGCACAAAAAGCTATTGTATTGATCAAAGGCATCTAGTTATCAAAGCTTGTCATCCTTATAAGCACCAGGAGGACACCATGTTGTTACACAGCAGTATGTAGCGCAGTAATGACTCTGTATTGTATTGACTGAGACTTGGGTGACAGCCACGCTGAGGGGAAAATGGATCAGTCCCTAACTGTCCATCAAGAAGAGAATTTCGTTTATTTCCTCGTTCTTCTCTCTCGCTGTCTTTTTGTTGCTCAGCCATATACCGCCCTCATGCCAATCGTCTCCGTCCTCGCTCGTTCTTTTCCCATCATCTCTATCTAGTCTCTTTCTTCCCGCTCGCACAATCACAGCTCGACAAACGCCCTCACACTAGCGGGTGCACACACACACACACACACACACACACACACACACACACACACACACACACACACACACACACACACACACACACACACACACACACACTTGCCTCAGCCTTTAGTGCAATTTAATGACTTTTTAGTCACTATAGTCTAGCAGGAACAATTTCACCAAAGTCATTTATGAAACCACAGCTTCCATCTTTACACCGGACTATATCTTGGTTTGAAAACATGAGCTACACATTGTACCACAATTTACTACACTGTAAAGCAGGATTTGGTCATGTAAATAGAGGGTAGTCTTACAGTTAGGATGGCTTTGAACTGGTTCATGCAGTTGTCCCAGCACGTCAGATTTATTTCAGTTTTGAACTCCCAGGCTGGATTACCAATTGGTCAAATTGGGCCATTGGGGCGAATGCCCGGTGCTCATGGACACCAGGAACTAAAAAAAGGCTTTAAAGGATGTCAAAACTGTGGTCAAAACGTTGAACAATATCAGCGAAGACACACACTGCATTATAACCCAAATGATTTGGCCTGGTCGGACCCCATCTCCTTATTTACTACATTGATTGCCATTATTTTTTGTAAAGACATTCTTGGTCACTAGAGGATGAAGCATACATACTTTCTGGTTTACCTGACTCTTTCTTTGGCACCAAAGTTTTTCCTTATTTAGCAAATATCTGAACATCCTGACCAAATTTGCCCTACACCAGACGAGGAACCCTCCAGGCTTTAGATATCCTGACTGTTATCCAGCTTTGAAGGCGACTTTTGTGGCTTTGATTGAAGTTTCATCACAGGTATTGGATGGATTGCATTTAAACCAGCTTCAAATATTCATTTCCTCCTCTTTGTAAGAGCCAACAAGGTCAGAAATTGTATACTGTTTCTCATTTAATGGGAAATGTGAAGCTTGGAGGCTACAAACAAAAGGTTTTCCTTATGTATGTGTGAATAAAATCAGGCCTAACAATACACGTTTCCCCTGGGGCCTCCAGACCATACATCTTCTTTATTCATTGCCTGTTTTCTTCAAATAATTGGACTTCTTAATTGATTAATGACCTAACTACACTCAGCCCTATTTCCTGATTCAAATGATAATTAGAAAACATGTATAGCACATGTTATATAACACATTGCATGAAACTGCAGGGGGGTTTTCCTTAGGGAAGCTGGAGGATTGTCTGAATAACAACACCTGATCTAGCGAATATAAACAGGATATCTCTCGCATGCCTATAGAAATTGCAGCCTAACCAGAGAGGGGACATGTAGAGCAGATACACAGCAAGTCTGTCAGGTAATACTGCCTGCCAAATATTTCCTTTTGATGATGTAGCTGCAAAAGTGAGTCATTGCACAGACAAATCAGTGGATGAATTGTTTATGAAATGTATCTGATGGTATTAAAGGGATAAATCGCCTTTCAGCTTAGCGGCGTTGTAGATTCAGAGGTGTGCTGCTGCACGTCAGCAAAGAGAGCCTCTGTGCTGTTGAAGAGATTCCTTCTGTCTCGAGCAAGAGCGGCCCCTCTTTACTGTTTGCTTCCCTCACTGTCTCATGTACTGCGGCAATATGTAAAACAAAGTCAAAGGCTCATTGCCACTCCCAGGCAAGAAACCTGCTTTCTAAATGCCATGCTCCCCAGAACAAATCTGAGTAGCTTTGAGTTAGTCCGCTGCTGCTTTTTTTGTTGCTCTTTAGGACAGGTTTTAATCAGCCAAAGGGTTGTGAGACTTTCTCAATATTCAAAGGTCTTTGCTATACTTCAACTTACATTAAAACACCAAACATCTGAGGGGTAATGTACCATTTCTGTAGTCCAAGAAATGCTCATTCTGCCCTTTGCCTCATGCTGTGAAGCTATAGGTCCAGTTACAGATGTGGTTCCTTTTCCCCCTGCAGTTCCTCCAGCCATCGTGAGACTGGCAGAGCCGGAGCAGCGCCACGATACCTGCATCGAGTTCACGGTTCGGGGATACCCACATCCCAAGCTGCGCTGGTTCTACAAGAGAAAGGAGATTGTGGAGAACGAGTACATCCGCACTGAGCTGGACTTCTACCAGGACTATCTGGAGGGTTGTCTGACCTTCAAGAACCCGACGCACCTCAACAATGGAAACTACACTCTTGAAGCCAGCAACCCTTTGGGAACGGTCACCAAGACAGTGTATGGTCACTTCCTCATGGCCCCAGAAATAGAGGGTGAGTGGATCATTTCTTCCCAGTAGCTGTTTCTAACTGGGGCCTGTTTTGATGAGTTATGCACTGATGTCCCCGTCATCACAACTGAGAGTAAGATGTCACTTATACAAGGGTTATTAACATATCTGTCACTGCTGGTACATCTCTTTCAGTCTTCTGGAATTACATTCAAAGGAGTAGAAGAATCTCTGCCAAGTAGCTGAGTCCCACCAGAGCTAGCATGGCCCACTTTTTGAAACACACATCATTATTAGAACAAGTCTTTAACTAGTTGAATTTCTTGTTTAAGCAACCTGTTTTATGAATTGCAGGTTCTGTCCTTGGTGGAAGAAACCATTGGGAGCTTTTAGTTTTTATTAAAACTCTGCTCCAAGGGGGCAGGTTGTGGAAGTGATCCCTGCCGGCTGGATTGCGGCCAGGGTTCATCCACAGTTCAGCCAGGTAGATTGTTCGCTTGCAGTTCATTCTGAGGGCACAGGGAGGGGAAATCAACCCACAAAGACTGGCAAATTTCTCCCCATGGTCAATATCCCAAGGTTAATACCTTGTGTCAATTTCTTGGCAAAGCGTGACTTTCCTTGTCTTCTCTTTTGCAGACGTAGTGGAAATAGGTGAGTGCTTCTGTTCTGGAATTCAATCCTCTTATCATTTGGTTTTGCTCTTTTTCTACCTGTTTGTTTGTTGTAAGCATGCACACACACACACACACACACACACACACACACACACACACACACACACACACACACACACACACACACACACACACACACACACACACACACACACACACACACACACACACACACACTACAAATACTGTTGGATGTTCACTGCTGAGATGGTAACCATGGAGAAATTTGTTCACTTTGTGTTGCAGCCCAAAAAAACGTCTTTGAGAATCTGTACCTTTATAGAGATACCTGTTGATCATAGCATTTTTACTGAATGCTATTTATATTCCATGCTCAACGGCGTCCCAAGTTGTTGAGAGAGGGGGGCGTGGTTAGGGTTAGCGGCGTTAGTCCTTCACCTACCCTGCTTGGATGGTACTGCATCTCTGCTCCCAGGGTCTTACAGTTCTCCAGCCCAAAGAAAGTCTCAGCAATGTTTGTGTCAAGTCGTCCATATGGAGGCTGTGGCTCAGTGGGCTAGTGCGTTGGTACTCGTACCAGGGGAGCACAAGTTAAATCCCCACTGCAGTCAGCATGTGGTTGTGTCCCTGGGCAAGACACTTCACCCCAAGTTGCTGCTGTGGGGATTCCGTAGTCGCTTTGGACAAAAGTGTCTACCATATAGGTCTACTCCCAAAACAAACCCTCAAAATTGTCGACAGTTTTCCTCACAGTGGATGACTGGACGTGTAACCATTCACACTGAATTTGAAACATCCATCTGCCTTTGTTCTTTTGCAATCTGAGACAGACTCTGGGAACAAACAGCTGACCCCGCCTGGATCACCCCTGATCGTCAAGAGACTCAAAGCTGGCAATCTCAGAGTCAATAAAACTGATCTGTAAAGCACGGGGGCTTAGGGCTTCCAAAACCCACCAGACACTGGCTTTTATTTTATGGGGGGGATATTTGTTGGTTCAGATGATGCTTCAGTGATGCCCTGCTTCACCCTCATCAGTTCTACACACTCTCTTAGTGAGGTGACCTGAACCACCTGCAGTCGGCTGGCTGGGAACTGGAGCTGGGCTTTGATGCTTGGATCACACCCCTCGCTAAGTCCTTCTCGGTTAGCTGATGTTGGTGTAGTTATGGTGACGGGTTTACCACTTGACACACTTGGCTGAATGTTGCGTCACCTCAAGCTACATGTGTCTGGGTAACACGTTGCACTTGAACGCAACGCAATTTATACAAAAACAACAGCTAACTAGCATATACGTTCTGCGTCTGCATTAGCCAGCAGGGCATGACGGTCTTTGGCGGTCTTTGGCGGACTGTGGCGGTCTTTGGCGGTCTTTGGCGGACTGTGGCGGTCGTCTTTCAATCAGAAGGTTAGGGGTTTAATCCCAGTTCCTGCAGTCTAGCTCTAGTCGACATGTTGAGCAAGATACTCAACCCCAAGTGTGGCACGTTGCGCTGGATGAATGGGGTGTGAATGATGACTTGTCCTGTAGAGAGCTTTGAGGGGTCGTAAAGACTGGATAAAGCGCTCCAATATTACAGTCCATGTATCCATCGTCACCTGTTTATCAAAATCTGATCAGAGGATTATTATAAAGTAGAAGAGCCGTTTTGTGCCATCACATTTGAATTGCATCCTCAATTCCCCGATTCTCTTTCAGATGAACAGCCTCATCACGGGGAATACTCGTTAAAAATGGTCAATGTCAACAGGCTTGTCTCATCCTCATCATCTGGTACATTATCACGTTAAGTAATAAATAAGTGGCCCTATATTTGATGTTACTTGAGCAAATGTACTTACTTAACACCACTTCAATCATGCAAATGATGTGGTATACGTGCCCAGGAAATTCTCTTTCTTTAACTCAGCTTGCATAATACTAGCCTCTCACTAATCAGCCTTGGTGAAAACAAGCTAGTTTCGAAGCCTGTTGGCTGTTGATGTGTCACTGCTGGTGAAGCAGAAGTCAAATTGCTGGAAAGATGCCACGTCCCCGCTCTTTCTGCATGGTAAATCTCCTGTGTGTGATGTGTGGTTTGGCCTCAGGCTGTTGTGGCAGACTCACATTTGACGACTTAAACTAAGTGGGCTGTTTTGATCCCTGACCTTCACTGCCGTCTTCTTCCATCTCCATATGTGGCCATTCTTTCTAATCAGCCACTGATTATAATATGGCGAACTAGCCGGGGATGGAGACGGATGGATGGACGGGGACTGTGCAGCGGGCATCGGGTTTATTTATTTCCCCAGACATGTACACGCACAGCTTGTGAGCGAGGCAGGTGAGGAAGAGGTGTTCAGTGAGAAACATTAAGGCGGAGGTGTGTGAGGGAGTTCAGCCGGAGAGGGGAGAGTGACAGGCTGACTGATACTAATACTGCTGAGGGGAGAGGAGTGCAGAGGGAGGGATGAAGGCTGCGAGGGAGGGACAGAGCCATGGTAGTTAGAGCCCACACACTCACACACTTTAGTGTACTTTGTGTGTCTGAGCCAGTGGCAGCCAGTCTACCATGTGGCCATTAATTTGCCCACAATTACTCTCTGATGTCCTGGCTGCAGGCCCCAGACTGGAGTTTCCCTGACACCAGTTCATTTCGTTTCATGGCTCTGTCCTCTCCTCCTTACACTCCTCAGACCTCAGTTGGCCAAAACGCTTTTTCGTAGCTTCACATTAATTAATGCATTTAACGTGAGGAATTGCTGTTACTACAGTAGAGATCTGCAACCATGGTCCAACTTCTGTCTGAAAATGTTGGTTGTATTACTTTGGAATGTGGCCGTCCAATTTCACTTGATTGAACATGTTCTGCTCTTGTCTGTTTGAGCTTCCTTCCTGCTTTTTTGTATAACTGTATAATTCTAACACCTTATTTGAATTACTCCCTGTCTTTGTGAATGTGAAAGCACACGCATGCATTTGTGCACATATCTCAATGTCTTTCCTGTTACTTTTGTTCTTGAGTCAGGGTAACACTGTGGGGAGACTATTTCATGCTTTATTAGGAACCTTCTGACAGGTGTCAGACTAAGGTGTTCCGTTAATGCCGTCCAGGCTTGTAAATAAACCCCTTTAATCAGCTTCTACGCGTAAAAATGCACAGTTCATCAACATTTTATCACATTGTCTCAAGCCTTACGCCAATCTCCTTCCTCGAGGGAGGGCGACTTCTCTCCACATCCAGAGATACAACATTTATTAACTACTCAGAAAAACATCAGGGGCGACTGCTCCTATTTTCAAGAGTTTATGAGAGGAAGGACACAGGAGTATGGAAATCACAACGGAACATTTTAGACTAGCAAGGACATTTGGCTTTGTGCAGAAACTGAAAATATATCCAGAGACTTCTGCACGGCCGGATATAGGACATTGGATGACCCTACATCCCGAGTTCTGAAATGATTCAAAATGCATGTTCATGAGGATTAAGTCCAGGTGAGGAGGCAACATGGGCGCCACAATAGCCATTTTGCATTTTAGAGTTCAAGTTGTTTATTCTAGGGCTGAACAAATGATATCAAAAACAATATTTTAAATAACTTTAAAGGTGCAATACTTGTTTGAGGTTTGATAGGTATTAAAATACCATAATAACATGACATGTTTTTGAGCTGCAGAGATTCAAATGTGATAATCCAACACCACATTGATGCAGCACAAATGCCCTAGCTTGCATTGTGAATAAAAGTAGAAAAAGGTGCATTATTTAATTCATTTCATGGGTCCTTCTCGGCCAAAGCTACACCCTCCTACCAAGTTTCATGAACATCAGACAAACCATTTCACTGTTATCCTGCTAACAAACAAAGCATAGGTGCAGAGGTAATCCTAAAGGCTACACACTGTGATTCTTACACCCATACATTGTGAGAAAAGGTGCATAAACGGCTTATACACTGGATTAGTCGACTGGAAAAACTCCTTGTTCCGGTCCAGAGAAAACACTCAGTGTGAAATAGCATTTTACTACAAATTCACTGTAAATAAGTGTGGGGATAAACCACACCGCCACAGCCATTAGAGGTTTGTTCTCAGCCGCTGATGCGTTGTGTGTCTTTGTGTTGCAGTTGATACGCCGCCTCCAGGTAATTTGGGCCGACCAGATGAAGACACATTTGGGGTGAGTCCTCTTCATAATGATGTTGATGAAGCAGCTGCTAAAGACGTTGCCCCCAGACTCTGCGTTGCAACAGGAATCTGCACAGCGCTGTATTTGTCTGAGCATCCTCGTGGGGGTTTGTTCGACCTGCAGCGCCGAGGCACAGGGACTACAACACCATGTAACCAAGTCTTATGTGTCGACGTTAACGATGCTGATGATGGCGATAATGCAGTGTGTGCTGCGAGGGATTCTGTACAGTTTCTGGAACCAACAGTCATGTATTCCACTGTAGTTCAGCAGAAACAGAAGTATAGTTAATGGGCTTTTTAATGGCATTTTGACTTGATTAATATCACTGATAATGGCCTGTTGTAAGCAGCTTACAGTAGAACATGATTAAATTAACCGTTTGCACTGCAGTTGTGATTTTGGTCTTTTAAGTGTGAAGGAAATTATTCGAGCAATAAACTGAGCAACACAAAGCAGCTGCTGGAGACTGAAACCTGTTGTCTTACAATACTGAAGGTTTAAAGAGGACATATAATACTCATTAGTATTTAGTGCCTCGACTGGGACATGTCTCCATGCTTTAATGTTCAAAAAGCTCTTTATGTTTCTCATACTGCCTGTGCTGCAGCTCCTCTTTCACCCTCTGTCTGAAACCAGAGCCCAGTCTGCTATGAATGGACGGCTCTGTCAACCCCTTAGAGATTTCCCGCCCCTTAGCCAATCGCGTGCAATGTGCTGGAGTAAACAAAGGGCAAACACAGGGATCTTTGCCTTTGCGGAACCTTTAAATGCACTACAATCTATATTACACCCTAAAGGAAAGGAAAACACCTCAATGATAGGGCCTTTAATTGAAGCTTGATCAAGGAGGATTGAGGATGACAAAACACAGATATGTCCCAACACTGCCCCCACAGTCACTTCTGAAGCCCAGCTTTTCCTATACTTGTCCTGCACAGGCTCTGCAGTAAGCTTCTTTATCTGGAGATGAGTCGATTTGATGGAATTTTTGTCCGAAAAATCTTGTATCATGACCACATGTAGCATGACAGTGTATCTCGTCTGGCTTCATCTCAGTGGCTTTGCATGGCAGAGTGCAATGGGCCAGTCTTATCCGCTATGGGCGGACAGTTCTCATGTCTGTGTTTTGCAGATACAGTATGAGGACATTTTTAGGTTTGAATGTTTTTAAATTAATGCAAAGACTGAAGATAGGGGAAAGTACATCTCTCAATACAGCCCCATGCAAACCACTGATATTCATTGGACTTTTTAACACTACATCAAAATTAGAATGGTAGTTAATGTTGACGTATAACTGTCGTCTATATGTTCATTATTCACTAAGAAATAAGATCTGTTACTGGTTGCAATGATGGTGATGAGCCCGGCTTAAAAACAGCGCTTTGATTTCCACACTGACAGTAAGTCTGTCTGCAGAGGAGCATCACATTTAAATTCCCTCAACTGGAACACATCGCAGCTTAGACAGGTGTTGGACTTTTTTTCCTTCCAGACTGCTGTAATCTAGGAGAAAGCAGTCGTCATAATCTTGAGGATTAAACTCTGATTTGCAGTGTTTAAGGTGATCAGAAGTCTGGAGAGGATTATGATGTGAACACAGTGTGACTCAGCGTTTCCCTTTCTCTCAGGTTTCCATCGCCGTGGGTTTGGCGGGCTTCGCTTGTGTCCTCCTCCTCGTCCTTTTTGTTCTCATCAACAAATACGGCCGGCGCTCCAAATTCGGTATGAAAGGTAAGTCTATACACCAATAGTCAGACAGGCAGACAGACAGGCAGACAGACAGGCAGACAGACAGGCAGACAGTTATCTTTGGGTTTTCTACTTTCTGCCGGTTGCATCATAGTGCAGAATCCATTCCCCCAGCTAATCTTCTCCTCAAAAACCTTTGTTCATGTGAGAATGTACACATGCAGTACTTCTTACGGCATGTTTTCAGAACTACTTCACTTCTGTCATATCCCCAAGAGAGAAGAAGCCTTTCCCCCCTTGGTAGGGTCTATTAATGGTCCTGCAGATTGTTGCACTGGAGTTCTGTGTTCCTGCATGTTGTTAAGTCCTGCTAGAGGCCACACATTTGCAGACATGCACGCATATAGACAGCTGGATCAATACTAAAGGGCAGTGTGCATGCAAATGAGGCCTACATACTGTACATACTCTCTCACACTTTCACCGTGTCAGCAATGTGAAGGAATCCCGAATTAATTAGCGGACTCTGCGCTGTCGATCACACTGAGAAATTCAATAGGATTAACATGGCTTTTGTGCGTGCTGAGCTTTCATTTTGTGTCAACTCCAGGTTTTTGCTTGTGTGTCTGGCGTTGGCGTGGTGGATCAGGCAAAAGGCGCCGTGGTGTTGATCTAGGAACAGAGAGAGAGAAGAAAGGACAGGACGGCAGTGGCTCAGGTCCTGTGGTTCATGATCAAGTGTTTGCCCACCCAGCTGCAGCTCTTATCAGTTGGCAGGCAGAGTAGTGGACATTTGCTTGTGTTTGGTGGTGTTTGTGTGTGTGCATTTCTCACAAGCGCACATACCCCTTCTGTCCCGTTTACAACAAGGTGCATGGGTTCCTCTGATCCTACCACATACTTCTCCTTTCAGTTTCTTTTCAGTTCCTCTTCAGTCTCACTTAGTCCACATAACACGCCACTGTGACCCAACACCACAAACTACGCATGTCTCTCATTTCATACCGTAGGCACGGTGTGAAGCAGCATTAGCCTCTGCCATCCCTTAATTAACTACTTTACAGGATTAGCGTTTGTATTTCACCTCGGTAAAGAACTCTGTGTGATTATTTAGGGCCAGGAAATTATTCCATTGGCTCTAATGAAGGAAGAGGGTTATAGTTAATGAGACTTTACAGACGTGTTTGTCATGTCATGGGAAGTCATGAATTTAAGCTGTGCTAACAAACCGCTTCGACACACGGAAACCAAAGCCTCCGACCCTGATGGAAATAAAAGCTAATACATGTGAAATGTTGAGAAACAGAGATCATACGAGGGAAAGAACAACAAGACATGAAGGCAGTACGAGCATTTGTGTGTGCATACGGTCTAGGAGAAAGGATTTAATTGGTGCCACAGCTGCTTGCTAATGATGCATAGGCTAACATTCATATTCCTTTTTATTTTAACCACCGTTTTAGTGCGTTTTACACACAACAAATTGGTTGGATCTCTTTTCAAACCAACCAAAACCATTTAAACACACGGAACACTTTGTAAACTTCATTTCCAGAATCTGTGTTGAATATCCGCCTTCATTTTACATCTGCTTTCTTTAAAAAGCAAAAAGTAATAACCTGTTAATCATAAAGTAGCCCTAAAAGCCTGCTATTGTACTTTAAATGGGACAATGCTGATGATGATGCTGTAGTGAAAACGACTCAAATCTAGTGATTAAAACCAGATCATCATCAGGGAAATGTGGAGAAGGTGGTATCATTTTTTCATAGACTTCTAAACAACCAGGATTCATTTGCTCGAGTGCCATCTGATAGAAAACACGTTCAGGCAATCTTAATTGGACATGAAGCAATCAAGACGATTAATGAATCAGGCCTTTTTGTAAATTAGTAATAAATATTGTCAGGATAATTTTTCGTAGACTTTTAGACAACAAAGCTTGTTTTGCAACAGGTCGGTGTTATATGAAGCATGTATTCTGATTCTGCCCTGTTTTACAGTACTTTGCCGTACAATTAGCTTCCTGTTTCTTTCATAAAATCGTTCACTCCATATTTGTTTGGGATTTGAACCGGCAACGCTCCCGAGCTAAATCCCTACGGACCGAGCTATGAACATCGTGCTGTATTAGTCTTTCTCAGAAGACTAGTGATTGATGCACTTGGTGTCATATGGTCAAGGCGATCTTAATGGGACAACAAGCAATCAAGGCAATGCATTCATCAGGAAGATGTTATAAATCAGTGATAAATAATGTGAGGGGTACGCGTCATTTTCTCATAGACTTCTAGACAAAGGGGCTTTTTCTTGCAACAGGTCACTATTGTGTGTTATGCGCAGGTCAGTGTGATATGGAGCATGTATTCTGATGTTCTGCCCTGTTTTACGGTACCGTACAATTAGCTTCCTGTTCCTTCTGCAAAATCCCTTCTCAGGTAAATCAGGTATAGGTGCACACCCGCACATGCATTATAGAGCAATGCCAGAGCCAGGAGGAGTCTGAAGGGAACTGGCACCCTTTCCAGTTACTTTACTCAGTATTTGTTTGGGATTTGAACCGGTGAACCCTCGTGTCACAAAGCCAAAACCCTACAGCATGTATGGAGCAATGAAAATCATGCTGTATTAGTCAAGTGATTGAGACCATAAAGTCATACTTAAAATGTTGACCTATGAAGTTAATCAGGTGAGAAGTAGGGTCTTTTTCTCCTAGACTTCTAGGAAAACAAGCCGTTTTTGTAACTGTTGGAGTACCATTTCACACAGCAATGATCAATGCATCATTTTGTGGCAGCACTGAGGGCGCTGCATGTTTTAATGCCTAGAACACGCAGCGCTTCTGGAGGATTTTCTTTCAGTCTTACCCAAAGTGTGCTTCAGATGCAGTTTCAGTTCTCTCTAAGCATGAGCGCTGCAGAGCATGATTCATCTCTCTGATAGCAAGGTCCAAAGTTCTCTTGGTCACTGTAGGGCGTCTTTACTAAAAATTGCATTGCATGGATATTTCACCCGCCGTTCTCCAGCAACGCTCGCTGCGTCTTGTGATATGTTAAGATCTCCCGCTTTGCTCAAGGGCACCTCAACATTTTCTGTCAGGAGACCGAGCAGCATATTTCATCCTCTTTTCTCCTCCTCGACTCAGATCATTTTTTCTGCCCTGAGTCATTTGAGTTCAGCTGCCTTGTTCAAGGTAACAACTGGTTTCATGAATTACTGTGATGGTGCAGTGGGGGAAATGGGTATGTTGAAGGTTGAGCCATTACCACTGTGGATTTCTTTCCGGCTTTTACATTTAAGGTCATTGTTAAGTGGAGCATGTAATGTGTTCCTGCCATGTTCTGTGTTTTTCTTGGCACACTTATAGCATATGTCGTCATGCAATTTATAGAAAAAAAGGCTTGGAAATCAGAAGTGGTGAATTAAATAATCAAATGGGTTCAACTTCAATTTAAAAGCAGGAATACTATGTTGTTAAATGACTCTGTTACAAGTAAACATCTTCAAAATGCTATAGAGTTAAAGTACAAACGTAGCGGCTTGAACATATACTTAGCTACCCAAAGTAAAAGCGCTTTTGTCCAAACCAGGTAACAGGGTACTTATTTTCCCCGTAACATGTTAAAGTGCTGCCAGGAAACAATATCTCTGTGGGTCAGAAAGGGTTTAATGAGTCCAGAGATAGGAGATGGTGTCAGGTGTCTGGTCAGACGGCAGAGACAGCTCACGGAGAATAAATAGGGGATGGATGTCCGGTGGGTCTGCGGGGGACATCCTTTCTTTCACTCTCCTTTTTTCTGGAAAGGAAGTAAATAAAGCAGAGCTCTGGATTTATGTGTTGTTTGAGGTGCGATATATGACTCAGCAGCTTCAATCTCATGCAGGATTTTCACTGGAAAGTGGGCGGGGCTTAATTTTGCCAGGAAGTGACGTTAGCGCCTCATGCTATATTTTTCTAGAAAACAACCCTGGTGCGTAACGACCCACTTCCTGTTGTCCAAATTTCACCCATTTCTACATCAAAATGTTCTCAAAATAAGGTGTTATTTCATCTTAGACCCACACAAGTAACATAAATGGTTTCATATATTCACAAGAAAAGACTAATGATCACTGCTATCATTAAATTATATGTGTTGTATATAAATGTAGGGTCTCTGGTGTCATAAGGGGCTGATGTTACACAGTTGGCGGGAACATAACCCACAGGTTAAACTACAGCGTTATGATCATTTTACATCGATGTTTGTTTTCAGCTAATAATCTAAAACTGTTAAAAAAAACAAGCTGTCTTTGGATTGGAGTAAAAAGTACAAGACTGGCTTCCAAATTGTAGACGTATAAATGAGCATAAATACAAAGTTAAAGGACATCAAAATAGTACATCAACAAAACTCTTGGGTTAATACTTCATCGCTTTAAAGGACTGAATATCAGTGCTGTTGGTTCCCTGGCCTGTGGATACTGTACACACTGGAGCTCAAATAGAGATGCTGAGTGACTGAAGGGGAAACACACTCAACAAGAGGTGATGTCAGCCTGGACTCTTATAGGACCTCACGCTGTTCTGTACAAAAGCTCGATTTGTCCACTGGTGTGTGTGTGTGTGTGTGTGTGTGTGATATCCCCTCCCTCTCTTGTTCTGGAGAATCAGCTGGAAGGGCCTGAAGAAGTCATTACCTTTGAATGGAGCCATAATGGATTTTCGCTCCACTAAATCACTGTGGCTCTTTTGGCTGTTTGAGTTTGATCACCGACCGTTTCTGGGCATCCAATAAAAACGCTTTTTTGTTGTTCTTTCTTTATGTTGCTGGAGGGTGTGTGTGTGTGTGTGTGTCATTCAATTGATTTGCTAGCATCTTAAGGCCCCGCGCCCGGTCCGTCCCCCGGCTGCGTTTACGGCGCTGACTCGGTTTATGTGTCTGTAATTGTGGTTTTATGAAAGATACTTGTACCTGTCTGCATGTGTTGGATACGTGGGCAGTAGATTACCTGTTACTCTGATCAATATTCTGTACCTTTCAGCTAAATCTTTTTGCCGTCCAAGCAGCAGACACATTGTGATTCACACCGCTGGGTTTTGAAGTGACTTTCACACGGATTTTTGTCAGCAGGGAATCAATAATGCTTCTCTAGAAAAAGACACTCAGCATGTCAGTAATAAGTATCACGCTCCCCCTGTCATCTTGTATTATGTTCTGGTGGAAAATTGCCCCACCCCTGCTGCTGTAAGTGCTGCAAACATACAACCAGATATATATCATTTGGACACCTTTTAAAATCCCCTGAAAGCAGAGATCCAGTTCAGACGTATCCATATATTTTGTGTTAATAATTATAAGGTGTGTTTTTTCAGTAGTTTCTGTAGACCTGAAGAAACAGCAAACCTTACAGACCCCATCAGGACTTAAGTGAGATGTTAGGCAAACTAAAATAGTTCTTGGGAAGCGCAGGCCAATGGAGCATTTACAATTATTATATATACTCTTACAATCTGTCATCATAGCAACACCCTGATGTAAAGTTGGAATTACAAACATGTTGAACTGACTCTGAGGGTCCCATCAGGGCTCGGGAATCCATGCCACATTTTGCTGCATTCTGGGTAATTCTGGGGCTCTTCCACACTGGTTGTTAGCAGCTGCTGTGTGTTTATGAAGGGATCAGATGATACTGGAACATGTAAACAGAGGTATCATGACAGCAGGCAGTGAAAGAGGAATGAAACCATTATAGCTCCATAGTTACGGGGAAGTTATGCAGCCTTTAAAGAAATGGTCTGGCTAATAACTATCACAACCTGCGTTGACCTTTGTTTTGGCGCATTCTGGCCGTCGCAATCTTATTTTCCCAATTGTGGCACGGGAGGGTGCATAACTAACACTAACATGTTTTAAACAACTTTCCCGAACTAAAAATACTTCTAGGGTTTAAAGTTAAAGAAACACACTAAACAAAACCCCAAATATGAGCAGCATGTGTCATTCGGGAGTGGAAATAATGCCTATTTTACACTAATTGAGACCATAATTTACAAAATGAACACCATGCTCTACGAAAGAACACTTTAAACTACAGATCGAGACCCTAAACTCAGCTGTGAAATATGTACTGTGGTTATAAATCGAGTGGGACGTAGGGACATTTTCTCATAGACTTCCATACAACTGGACTTGTTTGGCAACCAGTGGGGTGCCATTTGATTCAACGCAGGCTCCTGGACGTAAACCTGTAGTATGTGAGTTGTAGAGGTTGTATATGGAGGCTTTAATAACCTGAGACACTTCCCCTGTTTCTGTTCTTTATGCTAAGCTAACTGACTGCTTCCCTGCAGACATGACGTGGTTATCTTCTCATCTAAGTTTTGGCAAAAATACCCAACACACGTTTACACGCCGGCTGGCCTCAGACGCACTGCACTGTAAGGCCAGTGTAACTTCCACATGAGTCTTTGAAATGCGCCCCTTAGTCTTTAACCCTATTAAACACCGTGAGGCTGAAAGTGCTGACAGCAGCAAATGACTTGACTCATAAATGCTGAGTCACCATAAAGCGCAGTCAGAGGAAGGCTACCTGTGAGTCAAGGTGAGCAGACGCTGTTCTCGTTTAATCATCTCCAGCCACTTAGTTAAAGCCGTTACTGCGAGCACACAGGTCGGGTTCTGTCTCACTGACCGCCGGAGCGTATGGTGACAAATGAAAAGTCCAGTCTGATATAATTACTCTGTTTTAATCCTGACGCAGTTCAGGATTTTAGTAGGGCCTTCATTACTAACGTACTACTGCTCACACCACCAGGTTTGACACATGCAGCTAAACGTGTAAGTAATTCACACACACACACACACACACACACAGCATAACGTTACCCTGAGGCGGTGTGCTAGCCTCTGTGATCCAGGCGTGTGTGTCAGGGCGGCTTACCCTCCTCTCCGCTACATTACCTGAACCAGGCCTGGGGATGATGAGCCCACACACACACTCACACTGATCACACACACACACACACACACAAACTCACTCTCTGCAGTATTTACCGCATCACTGCCTCGCTTGGCCTCCAGTGGCGGGATCGAGCTCTGGCCCTGAGCAGCGAGACATGTCGGTCTGCAGACAGACGGGCGATGAGTCTGAATAAATGTCAGCCTAACTTCAGCCCAAAATATTTCACTGAGATGTGATTTAAATACTCTGTTCCTCATTAGACTGGTAATGGATAGTCATTGCATGCAGTGGCAGAACATATCAAAGTACAGGTAAAACTATATTTAATATCTTCATTTTCTACTTCTGCTCTACGTACATTGTTAGGGCTTGAATTGCCAAATTACATGAAGTAAAACTCAAATGATCTCCGACCAAAACCAGATTTTAAATGTATCATCTGATTGAAATACTAAATATGAATAAGAATCAGATTTTATGGCAAATCAAATCACTTACTATTTAAAGGTCTGATATTATGCTATATCTAAACAATATGCTGTAGGGCAGTGTCTGTACAAAACACGTCTGTGAAGCGTTTTGCTCAAAATACCAAACAGATCCCCCATTGTAGCATGCCTCATACCCCTCTATCTCAGCCCTGTTCCTTAAGTGCTGATTCTGTGACTGTCGCTTCAAATTTGAGCTGCGCTGAAGTTGGCCACGCCCCTTTGTAGCTGAAGCTGGCCACGCCCCCTTTGTAGCTGAAGCTGGCCACGCCCCTTTGTAGCTGAAGCTGGCCACGCCCCTTTGTAGCTGAAGCTGGCCGCGGCCCTTTGTAGCTGAAGCTGGCCACGCCCCCTTTGTAGCTGAAGCTGGCCGCGGCCCTTTGTAGCTGAAGCTGGCCGCGCCCCTTTGGAGCTGAAGCTGGCCGCGCCCCTTTGGAGCTGAAGCTGGCCGTGCCCCTTTGGAGCTGAAGCTGGCCGTGCCCCTTTGTAGCTGAAGCTGGCCGCGGCCCTTTGGAGCTGAAGCTGGCCACGCCCCTTTGGAGCTGAAGCTGGCTACGCCCCTTTGTAGCTGAAGCTGGCCGTGCCCCTTTGGAGCTGAAGCTGGCCACGCCCCTTTGCAGCGTCACGACCTCTCTGTCTGAAGAGAGAAGTTTCTAAAGGAGAAACTCAGCTAAACGCTGCCGTGATTAAACCCCATATTATGTTCCAAACCACATCCAGCATTATTTCTGAAACCCTTCTCAGAGTTTACCACTAGAACAGAGACATTATATTATATACAACAACTCTCAGTCCCTCCTGCAGACATCCTGCTGAACACACACACACACACACACACACACACACACACACACACACAGAGGTGCTGCGGAGGGGAATCAGCTCGCGACTGTATATGGGGGACGATAGGTTGGGACGTGTCACGTGGGCGGGCCGTTGCCAGGAGTTCAACATAAAGCATTTCTGATATGACGTCATATCGGCAGCAAATCTGGATCAGCTCGTTTGTACCCCCGTTTTAGAGATGTGGGTAAGGAGGAAAACAGAGAGGGTTGTATTGTCGGACACTTTGCGAGTCTCCTTACACACCGGGGACACATGTTTACGTATAATAGGGGACCTTTAATTTATCTTGAAGCGATCTAGATGTATAAGATAAATAAACTCACTGATGTATTTAATCTCCAAATCAGCAAACATGGCTTCTTTTATTAGATTCTCTTTTGGTTTGTAGTTTCTTTAATTATCAACATTTATTTCCAAATAAGGAAACATTTCAACAGTGTGTTTTTATTCCACTATATACATTTCCAGGTATAGGGAACTTTAAATACCACATATTTTCATTAGAAATAAATGTATAGTTACTATTATAGCGCGCTCAATAACGCTCTATAGTGCATTCATATTCTATATTCTGCTGTCTTTATTAATACAAGCTCTGAAGTTGATCAATAACTGGAATACATCCGTCATATAATATGCGTTTATTATGCCATACATTATTTTGCACTTTATTGCTTCTTTTTAAACGTTTGGTTATTGATGCTAATTCAGAATCGGACATCACAATAAATACTAAATCCTCCCCGAAGGAAATTGGTTTTCATGAGAAAAACTCAAGATAAATTCAATGTTTTATTTACTGTAAGTAGTGGGAATGTGCTGTAAAAGATAGAGAAGATATTCTAACGTAAGACTAAAAGTGAAATATCCAATACGAGATGAAAAGGGCATGTCATTACTTGAGTGCATTACTCCAGGTGAGTGTAATCCACAATTATTTCCTATTAGCAAACATATTTGATGTGGTAATCCTATTATACAGTTGTTGTGATGACAAACAGCACGGTTAAAAAACGGCGAGCATATTTATCAGTTATTCTGAGCAAAAGAACAACAACAACAAAATCCTGTAAATCCACACAGAGGGCAGGGGAGGGCTCACACATTAGCACTCTCACTAATCGTGTGCAGATGGAGGATTTAGATGTGTGAAACTACATTTTTTGGCTTTCCTCTTTCAGACCTTATTTCCATTGATTCACTGGCTTCATGATTAATGGTAATAACATTTGAAAAGTGTTCTTTTCTGGGATGAAAAACATCAGCTGATCACAAAGCTTCGTGCACAAATGTGTTTACCCTTCCCCTCGGTTGCTACACTACCAGCCATCCTAACTGGCTGTAATTCATTCTCTTGAACACATGCGACAGATGGGGACTGCCAAGAAAACAGCAAAAGGCACACCGGGGGAAAGTGGTTCCCGTTATATCTCGTCCCAGAGTCCATCTTCCATCACGTCTGTCGTCATATTGTGTTGTTTTTCAGACTATATCTGCGGCCGTGCCACGGATAGCCGGCCGCTTTTAGTGGACGTTAAAAGGATTTGAATTCTGCCTGCCTGCAACCTCTCAGCCGCAGCATTATCCCACATAGCTGTTTCTGCACCTTCTATGGAAAAGTGAAAATAAAAAAGCCCTGTTTATTATTTATCTCGGCTAAAAGTTGCATGAGAGCCTCCCCTGCGCTGTGGACAGGGTATAGAGTGCAGGGTGGCCTGGGGATGCAGCTGTGGGTATGCTGTTCTTGGTACAAATAGGATTGCTATTTTTTGTTATATTTTATTTCGGACTGTCAGCACGGCTAACAGCTGAGTGCCCTCTGTCCTCGTGGTGTCTCTCTGCAGAGCGGCACAGCGCCACACGTTGTAAAGTAACTCGGTGGAGTGGTTCTCCTCGATGCACTTTGACTGGGTGTTAGCAAGCTTCTTCCCTTTCAGGTCTATCAATAGTTCAGAAGATGGTCGAAGGGTTTTTCTGAGTTGAAGAATAGCTCAATATAGCCGAACATCTTTCGAAAGTCAGCTTATGGCACAATGTAGGAGTGGAAGTCACTTCTACCGCAGGCTTCTCTAAACCGCTGCAGCAATTTGGATCCATCCCCGGGAGGAAAAACATCCTTCCTGCTTCTTTTTTTAAGAGCTAGCAGTCAGAGAGACATTTGTCTGATAATGAATACACGAGTAGTTACACTGTAAACCATTTATTGACAGCTGTTTCTCCGTAGAGCTGAACAATAAGGCCCATAAAAATGCATCAGGGACAACTTCAATTAGTATTGATCAGGAAAACCGCTGCTCCAAAGTGCTTTTCTTTTTTCCATTGTGGCATTAATCTGGAATGGAGAAACACGTCAATCCAGTTCATAAATGTTGTGAGACTGAGCACAAGGCTCTATTGGTTTTTAAGATTTACACTTTCAAAAGAAAACAAACTATTATTTGGAGAGGGGAAACGTTGAGTAATGCTGGCGTTTCTTTGATCTCGTTATTAAACAATGTGTACTAAATAAACCAACGACTTGACTCACAACGTTGATTAAAAAGGAGGTTATTGATCAAAAACTGGTTGTATTGCATGTTCCCTTTACTGTTTCCTTCCTGTCTGTCTTCTTCTGTTGTTCCCTTTAGTGTTTCCTTCCTGTCTGTCTTCTTCTGCTCTTCCCTTTGGTGTTTACTTCCTGTCTGTCTTCTTCTGCTGTTCCCTTTAGTGTTTCCTTCATGTCTGTCTTCTTCTGCTGTTCCCTTTAGTCTTTCCTTCATGTCTCTTCTTCTGCTGTTCCCTTTAGTGTTTACTTCCTGTCTCTCTTCTTCTGCTGTTCCCTTTAGTGTTTCCTTCCTGTCTCTCTTCTTCTGCTGTTCCCTTTGGTGTTTACTTCCTGTCTGTCTTCTTCTGCTGTTCCCTTTAGTGTTTACTTCCTGTCTGTCTTCTTCTGCTGTTCTCTTTGGTGTTTACTTCCTGTCTGTCTTCTTCTGCTGTTCCCTTTAGTGTTTACTTCCTGCCTGTCTCCTTCTGCTGTTCCCTTTAGTGTTTACTTCCTGTCTGTCTCCTTCTGCTGTTCCCTTTAGTCTTTCCTTCATGTCTCTCTTCTTTTGCTGTTCCCTTTAGTCTTTCCTTCCTGTCTGTCTCCTTCTGCTGTTCCCTTTAGTGTTTACCTCCTGTCTCTCTTATTCTGCTGTTCCCTTTAGTCTTTCCTTCCTGTCTGTCTCCTTCTGCTGTTCCCTTTAGTGTTTACTTCCTGTCTCTCTTATTCTGCTGTTCCCTTTAGTGTTTACTTCCTGTCTGTCTCCTTCTGCTGTTCCCTTTAGTGTTTACCTCCTGTCTCTCTTATTCTGCTGTTCCCTTTAGTGTTTACCTCCTGATGTTAAATGTACTGGACTTCTTTGCCAATTAACAATGGCCTGTTCTCTTTAGCAACAGACTGTTAGCAAAAATGAACAACCTCTGGAATGTTCAAAATGATCAGAATCAAGTATTCAAACATAAAAAATAGCAGCAGCACAATTGTGTACTTTCTGTTGCCCATATGTTCTTCGTGGACCTGGCTTGTCTTGAATACCCGTTGGCAAACAAGGGGAGACTTTGTGTAATTAACTCTCTGCCTGAGTCCTGAATTGTAACACCTTCACCACGTAAATCCCATCATTTCTTTCAAGTCGGCTTACCTTGCCTTTTCTGCGAGAGGCTAGAGATTCTCTATTGGCTCCATAAGTAATCATAAACACATTTATGTGCTGCGTTGAACTTCCATTCAACCTCCCAACCATACAGTATATTCCCCATCCTGGAGGACTCTGCTAATGATTATTGCGCTCATATTTTCTGCAATTTACAGAAGGCCCTCCAATGGACTCATGGCGTACAGTGCTGATGAGTTTCCTCACAGTTAATGAACATTAAGGGACTCAGTCTGAGTCGACAGCCTTCGTGGAGTCCAGCGGACTCAGCTCGGACAGCCCTCCTCATAATAATGCAATATTTCACTGACTGCTCCCTGAAGGCCTCACGGTGTCAGCAGGAGGCGTTCAAAGTGCTGCCCTTGTTGTTTCCATTAAATCAAAGGATGCTCAAGCCCTGATGTGGCTAGCAAATATATAGTGTTTAAGGCTAATTGTACAAGGTTCCTTTGAGGCAAGATTTCTTTTTAAATCAACTTTAAAATAACCACAATTTAAGAAAAAGTGAATCACTTACAGTTTAAGGACATTTTGGCAACATCTTTTGAGTGTTATGCTTCTGCTACCTTGATCGTTAGTTGGAGAGTACTTTGATTTCAACCTCAGGCTTTTTTTAATATGTGGAAACCAATATATCCCTGTATCATCTGTACTTCAAATGTAATTTAAGGCCACTCAATTCCATCGCTTGACACACGGTGTCAGCAGGGGGCGTACAAAAGTGCTGACCTTGTTATTCTCATTAAAATAAAACATATCCAAGCCCCTTCAGAAGACCCTTAGGGTTCAGGACAGTTTTGCTCAAATGTGTTATTGTAACAGAAACAATCATTTAACTTTTCTTGAGTGTTTTTGTTCTGATCTGTATTACTTTCATCGGTAGGGGCTTGGACCGGGAATCGAAGGGTTGCCGGTTCAAGACCCCGAACAGACCTAATATATGAAGTGTGGTACTGGTACTTGGAGGGGTCCCAGTACATTATAATTCTGGGGCGACTGTGGCTGCGAGGGAGTGCGATTGTCTTTCAACCAGCAGGTTGTGGGTTCGATCCCAGCCCCTGAAGTCAACATGTCGATGTATCCTCAGGCGAGATACTGGACCCTGAGTTGCTCCTGATGGCCGTGGAATGGGTGAATGACTCGTAGTATGTAATGCGCTTGGAGGGGTATTTAAATGTGATATATAAGCCCTCTGTTGTTGCCACTGAAACACATAAACGAAGGACTACGGGAAGATGGAGACTAGATATAGTTGTGTGAGCAGCTGCAGGCCTTTAGAGACGCTCGGCTGATAGAGACAGTGACCTGTAGTGTAAGAGTACTTGTAGAAACAGTCTTTCTAAAGAAGTGAAGTGGAGTCAAAAACCTCCCACCCCTTGTTCCCCTGCGGAAAACTTCGGCATGGCTCCAGTTTGGATTTCCTAATTTGTTGAGGGTGTTGCTTCGCTCAGGAGAGGATCAGAGGAGAGAGGATCAGAGGTGATTCTCTGGGTCTGAGGTGAGAATCCAGACTAATTAAAAGAGAGATAAAAAAAAGAGAGAGAGGCTGCACTCTACGGTGTTTAACCCCCCGCTGTAGTGTGTTAATTCAGTGTGAGATTGAGCCACCGGGCCGGCAAACTGCTCAGGTTATGTAAGAGCCAAATATAGGGGGCAGCATGCTCACTCCTACGCTGGAGAGGAGTGAGATCCTTCACACTGACGGAGACAGAACTCCAGCTACTGTACGCACATTAATCCTAAATCAATGGGGATGTGACGGTCATAATGCCAGGGTTCTGTATGTATAAAAGGGTGTATTTTACTGCAGATATCCAAATATTATCACGTATGAATGCTGCGTGTCTTGGTCGTATGTTGTCCATTCTGAATGTTTTGATGGCACTTCAAAAGGAGTAGCTCTTCTTTTCTCATTGTACTTGCGTAATGACAATAAATTAGTTCAATCTAATCTAATCTGATCTAATCTAATCTAATCTAATCTAATATCGGTGTGTTTGGTTTAAAAGTAATATTTTCTGTATGTCGTATGACTCTAGAGTTGCTAAACATGCTTATCGTAGGCGTCTTTATGTATGATAAAGTAATGCTCTATAAATAAAATGCATCCTATGTCTTTAATTATGCAGTGCCTCTACGTAGAGACGCACTTTAATTAAAAGTGACAGCATCCCATTCAGCTTTAATGTGTTCCACAACGACAACATTGTCAAAATATATATATCTCAAACGGAGAATCATTTACAATCTATCATGTAATATATATAACTCCACTTTATGCTATATGTAATAATATAAATTGTGTGA
Organism: Eleginops maclovinus; assembly: GCF_036324505.1. Lineage (NCBI taxonomy): Eukaryota > Metazoa > Chordata > Actinopteri > Perciformes > Eleginopidae > Eleginops > Eleginops maclovinus. Next base: position 6,590,533 of record NC_086352.1, on the reverse strand, counting down.
TGCGGTTTTGGACCGTTTTAAAGGGAACCGCAGTGCAGTTGGATTGGAGGGAGAACATAATCCCAGCAAATGGCAGGAAGTGAACCAAAACGCAGGGATTATGGGCTGCATGCACAGGCATGTGTTGAGGTGGTATCAGGACTGACTGCTGCAGGGGGTCCCAAGGTTTTCCTATTCAGAATGAGAGTACTTTATTTACCTCTGGCAGGAAATCAATGTTGTGACTGATGCCTGATTTAAGGAAAAGATGATATAACATAAAATAAGAAATATCAACCAAATAAATCAAAATAAATTAGAACAATGGAATTAAATTCAATAAAAACTAATAATAAAACAAAAAGTATGAGTAAGAATTAGTAGTGTAGAATCAAAAGAGGACATTGTACATAAATTATAACAGTAACATTCATACACAGTGTTCTTAAATAATGAATACATAAATAAATTACAGTATGTGTTCCTTATTTGTAAATAAATAATTATTTATAGATTCTTTCTTAATTATTTATGTATAATTAAATGGTATTAATAATGTCTTTAATGCTCAAAACAAATGATTTCTCTAAAGGTAGTGGTGTACAGTAATAATTAATGTGAGTGTTGCACAATAGCCCCATTTCTCACAATTAACAACATGTCTGGACCTGTTGTTTCTTACACACCGCGTTTTGTAAGTGCTTTACTGTGAATTTGAACCACTATTATTAGGCCTTAAAAGACTTAAATGAAACACACTGTTTTTAAATAGTCGTGCCCTTTAATGTTAGTAACATCTTGTAGCTCAGTGCACCTGAATGCATCATGATGCTTCGGTTAAATATGGACCTGTCTCTCCTTCCCATCTCCCTGTATTCCCACCAGGTTGACATTCCCATCAGCCCCTCCCCAGTATGCATTAACGTACCTCTGGGATCAGGAGACTGTGTTGTAGACGGAGAACGAGCCTCCATCCTTCAAAATGATGGTTAAAGTTTGAGCTCCAGGGAGTAATTGTTGTGTAATCACAACTGGGGTATTAATTATTCATCGAAGCTAACACAAAGTGAATCTCATTGAATCCCCTTCTGCTTGCGTCGTCTCCGTATGTCTTTCTATCATCCGATCTCCTCTCTCTTTTCCACACTAATGGAGTTAGCGAGCACAGAGGATAAAACAATTAAAACTAAATTCATTTGAATGAATTAAGGAGCAGGGAGCTGCAGTCGCTGACACTTCTGAGGCAAGACGAATTATCCTGCATGGCTGCTTTACTAGCATTTTACAGTGGCCCTGTCCCACCTCATTAGCTTGTGTATTAACCCGTGACAAAGCGTTGTTAGTACACAGTAATGCAAAAGAGATGGGAGGGAACAATACGTGAGGAAGGAAATGGTTAGCGCTCATGGATGTTTAAAGAGAGCTGGATTCAGCGTAGGAGGCGGGGCCCCGTTCACTCAAGATGCTCAGTGGTGGACTCTCGAGAACAAAATGCCCTGATCTTCCCTGGATCTCTTCTAGATCTTCGTAGGTGTTCCCTAGATCTTTCCTGGGCACATCCTTGATCTTAACGAACTATTCTCTGGATCGATTTTTGGTGATCTTTCCTTTATCTTCTCTAGATCTTCCTTAAGTATTCCGTAGGCCTTCCCTATACCCTCCTGGATCTTCCTTATATCTTCCCAGGATTGTCCTTGAAACTTTCCCTACATCTGCCCTGGATCTTCCCTACATGTTCACTACGTCTTCTCTTTATCTTTCCTGTATTTTCTCTGGATCTTGCCTATATATTCGCTACATTTTCACTAGGTCTTCCCTATATCTTTCCTGGATCTTCCTTATATCTTCCCAGGATTGTCCCTGAAACTTTCCCTACATCTGCCCTGGATCTTCCCTACATTTTCACTAGGTCTTCTCTTTATCTTTCCTGGATATTTTTCTGGATCTCCCCTAGATTTCTCCTGGGTCTTCCCTCAAAGATTTATTTATTTTCTAGACGATTAAACGGAGTGTGTCGTGTAATTCATAGTTTTACATTTAAAAAAGTGTCGGATAACTCGTCTTACTTTTTTAAAGTTTTGAATTCCTGGCACGTTGATTTAACTGAAAGAGATCAGTTGACTTATAGACGTCTGATTTCAGTCAATTGGAGAAATAATTTTTGGTCCAAATTGACGTCTTAGACCAACACCAATGTTTGGACTCAGCTCACCTCCTGGGGTCTTGTTAGCGCTCTGCTTTATTGTTTCTCCTTCTGATGGACTTACCTGAAAGGTGAATCCCTCCATGCATTTCCTCATATCTCCCAGTGAGCATCAACTGGAGATGCCGCCTGGCTCACGGAAAGACTTCAGAGGCGGTTAAGGCAATGCCAGGGCCATCTGTGCTGCTCTAAGCGGGTGTGAAATGAAGATGGAGAGTGTGTCACGCCGCCATGAGAGGTCATTACCGGCTCGTCAAAGTCACAAAATTATGTCAATTTTACAGGTCACGGTCTCGTGGGTCACCAGATTCTTTATCCCCTCGGTCCCGGTGACACCGGTAATGAATCCAGAAGTGTCTGGAGTTCAAATATGCATCAGGAGGGGTGACACTGAGGAACAGCGGCTGAATTGGTGTCGCCGGAGATGATTAGACGCAGCCAGATGGCAGCAGGATGTTTGTTCTAGTGCTCCAAGTCAACCATCTCTCTCTCTCCGCTGGCAGATTGTCACTTTATGTGTTTATATGCGGAGGAATGACTGGGTGTTGTTCATTGATAGACTGCCTGGGATCTGAGAGGTCTGCCCTGTGTGGCCCTGCTGACTTCTCTTAAGCAAGGCACCGACCTTACTCTTACTGTAAGAAAGCATGTGTCGTTATGCAGATTACACAGGGATTGAAACTCGGGAAACAAAAAGTTACATTGAGTGGTTTTTAAGGAAGGGTGAACATCACTTTCTCCTCTAAGATTCTAAATCCATCATAACGTCCAGAAATCAATTTAAAAACGGTGTTCTCCATATGAAGTAAGATACTGCAGGACAGTGATCTTGCACACCAGGTCAAATTTAAATCAGTCTTTGTGTATTTCATAAAAAGTCGTAGGAGTTTATAGCTTGAACAACATGCAGCTTGCTTAGTCCTACCTTTTTGAATGTGTTTGTACGTAGTTTAGCATAAATAAATGAAACGTTTTGTCTTAGTTTGTTAGCATTATTGCTCCTGTATGAACCTTCCCTGGATCTTTGGCGATCTTTCCTGAATCCATTCCAGAGTTGACCAAGTGCTTTACATCAATACATATGTAAAAATAGAAAAGGAGCATAAATACAATAAACTAAACCGATAGGACAAACAGAAACTAATGTCAAAGCATGAGACAATAACTAATTAGAAAACCCCAATGAAGGAAAACATAGACTGATGGTTGTTGTACGTGGTCTGCAAAAGCACGAGAGAACGAGGGAGCTTCCTTACATTTTCCCTATTGCTTTGTTGGATCTTTTCTGGATCTTAGGTCTCCCCTCAAGGTTTACATTTGGTAAAATTATTAAAATCAATTCAAATAACTATAGCTGTATACACACTTTGCTCAGATTGCATGTCATAACTTGCCACACTCTTTTATTACTGCACAACGGACCGGTGTGGATCTTTAAATTAGCGCATGGAAAAATCTATTTTGATAGCTGATCGTGAACCCAATGATGGAAAAATACTCACATCCCCTAAAAGTGTGGGGAGTCCTGTTCAAGGTACCAGTCAGATGATGAAATGTGCTCAGTTTGAGCAACAGATTAATGGTTAATGACATTTAAAGGTTAATCTCCCACCAACACACTGCAGTCAGACCACAGAGAGGACTACAGCGAGCCGTCAGCACTCGGGTCCTCCACTCTCTCTCAGCAGAGCGACTGCACTCTGATTTTATGCAAACACACAACCAGTGGAGGCTTCAGTTCAGGTGCAATCTCATTTCCATCGAGTCATTTCCGCCCGATATGATTAAAAAGGAGTTGCTCAGAAAGAGGTGTTATGTCTTCATGCAAAGTCGACTTTTAAGAAGAGACAAACAGTACATTTACCTCATACAGCTTTGAGGTACTTGTACTTTACTTGAGTATTGCTACTTCTACCCCACTACATGTATTTAATCCCTTTAGTTGCTAGGCAGATTAAGATGAATGATGGTAAATATAATCAGCCTTAAATCAGACTGTAGTTCACCTGCAGTAAATCCAGCAGCTACCCTGCAGTATACAAAGCCATTCAAACTGGCTGCACCTTTACCAGCTCTGAGAACACTTTAATGATCAATCATTATAAAACATATCAGAGATATTATTCTGAAATGGACCAATCAGACAATGACTACTTTTACTGTCGCTACTTTAAGTACATTTAGAGGAGAGTACTTTCTACTTTCACTGGAGGAACATTTAGAATACTTTCACTGTGACAGAGTATTCCTACACTCTGGTACTTCTACTTTACTCAAGTACAAGATCTGAGTACTTCTACTTTACTCAAGTACAAGACCTGAGTACTTCTACTTTACTCAAGTACAAGATCTGAGTACTTCTACTTTACTCAAGTACAAGATCTGAGTACTTCTACTTTACTCAAGTACAAGACCTGAGTACTTCTACTTTACTCAAGTACAAGACCTGAGTACTTCTACTTTACTCAAGTACAAGACCTGAGTACTTCTACTTTACTCAAGTACAAGACCTGAGTACTTCTACTTTACTCAAGTACAAGATCTGAGTACTTCTACTTTACTCAAGTACAAGACCTGAGTACTTCTACTTTACTCAAGTACAAGATTTTGAAGTTCTTGGATATAAATATACAAAATTCCACTGTACTTTATTGAAAACGCTTTATTTTGTGCAGGTTTTAAGCCACAAATTAAATTCCTAAAGCATTTTATGTATAATTCACTCCTTAGTTGGTGTATTTCTATTGGTTCTGTTATAGTGTTACTGTATAACTGAACTCCCAGTAGATATCCAAACAGAAAACATCATCAACAGATAGAGATTTCACGTGTTAATTATTCTGTATTGTATCATAAGTGTTGTATTTTCAGCCAATGTCGTACGAACTGTTGTACTAGAACAGCTGGAGAAGACAGAGCTTCATCTCTATACAATGGATTCATTTATTCTATATACTAGGCAAAGATTAACTGCTTTTTCGTGCATCTGGATTTATAAAGGTCATAGAAACAGTTCTGCTTAAAATGGATTCACATTCCTTAACTTCCCTGCTTTCAAAAGAGAGCAGAGATATGAGCGTAGCCTCCTGGTTCTTTGCAGATGTTATTCTATGCGTGTTTATCCTAAGGCAAGGCGTGGGAGGTCATAACATAAGTACTGTAACTTATGAGCGCCAGAGTTCATATAGTTTACAGTATTCGACTTAAACTTTTGTGGAGGAGAGTGAGTCATCCGCGCTGTAGAAGCATCATCTGACATCCATCCATCCTTATGTCTCCGCCTGACGTCAATGCTCGAGAGTTATCTCTGGAATCCCACAAGCTAAAACCCACTTGTGCTTTTGCCGCAGGTTTTGTACTTGCATTGCTTTATATTTTTGCAGAACTGAAACCTTGACCTCTTGTGAACGTTTGCCTCCGTTAGTCGCGCTCGCTCAGCAGTCATTCTTTATTAGAAAAAGATTCCTGGAGGAGTTTCCGCCTATCTGGGCCGTTTACGGTGCTTTATAAAACCCCTCTGAAAAAAAGAGGAGCTGTAATTTTGCTTTGTAGCTGCAATATTGCGATACTGCTAGTCTTTATTTGTGCGTCTGGGCTTCATGGCAGCTAACTGGCAGGCAGATAAACTCCATGTGGCCCAGGGGAGCGTGGTGATGATGAGCTAAACAAACAGGCTAACAGGCTAGCGCTACGGAGTGTGCTGAACGCAGCATGTTCTGCATGTACGGGGAGGAAAGAGACAGGCGGTAGGGGATGGAGGAGGGTATAAATGGAGGTAGCAGGAGGAGGTGTTCGGGGAGATCCACAGGCTGGCTCAGCTGTGTTTTAGCTAATGGGGGAACTGGATCCTCTCCTGACGCTCCTCTGTGACTCCTCTGTTCAATTGCTCTCGCCCAGCTGAGGTTCTCTAAAACTGATCTCCCCTCCGTCCTGAGAGAAGGAATGTTGGACATGGATTTAATATCTTAATAATCAAGACTACAGTAAAGGACTGTGGATGTAAATTTGCTTTTGCTATTTCTAGTTCAACACACAGCGCATCAACCCTATAATTAAGAACTACTTATATGGAATAGGAGGAAAGCGTGTTGTAGGCGTACTTCCTTGCAAACACAGAACGTTAAAGGAGTATTTCACCTGCCTAACCCTCAGCTATACCAATTAGCTTTACAATGCACACATTTTCTGTTCATTTTATTCAACATTTTGAACCAGTGATAAAGAGCTAATAGATCATCCAATCAGTGGAAACAGATCGTTACGACTCAGGCCTTACACTACAAAAACTCCCAATGTTGCCAAGGATATTTGTGTAATATCTAGTCAAAATATCTCTCTGCACTGCAATATAAGACCTACTAACTTAAGAGGTAACCATGCAGTGAGATACAGGGTCGTGTTTTTAGACGGAGCATCTCAGAGAAAGTGTTTATTTTTACATTCTTTCACAAATCATCAACTAACAGCAGATAAACAGGAACCTTTTGAGTATTTCTGGCTGATTTTCTAACAAGACATTTCCTGATTCTGTTCAAATGTAGCTCAAAATAAGTTTTCCCAGCTACTTACAAGATGTCATTTATCTAAATATCCCATCTTATTTCAATACATCCTACCGAGCACATTTGCACTTGTTCTATCGGCAGATTTCTGTACGTATTACAAACGAAAACACCTTGTTTTAGTTGTTGTGCTTTGGAACAACATTTTTTCCAGTGTAGCTTTGTGTACGATATTTGGAAGAAGCTAAGTATAAAAAGAATCTGTGTCGAATATCGGATAACACATCTAAAACGATTGGGTTGAAATCCATGTGATGACTTCATTTCTATGTGGGGAAGGTTGATCGATTAGCTGGTGAAGGGTTTTGAAGTGTATGCAGATATTGATTTAGAAATGGCCCCAAACTATGGGGAAGTTATCTGCATGTGAGGAAGTGCAGTCTGTGATTTCAAGAATCAGGCAGGAACCATCCAGGGTAAATAGAATAATACAAGTATACTATCAAGAGATATTCAAGAAAACTAGCTGAACTTTAAACACAACCATGAATGAGGTTTCAGACTTTAGATTTAGAAGATGTTAAACTCTCTCTTAGCTTTACACATAATACATGTATCATGGGAATCCCATCAGTCAGTGGACGGACATACACATGCACAAGGAAAAGATCATCTATTTAAGGTTACTTGGACATGTGTTATAGGAATGTACTACCGTTCAAAAGATGTATGTTGAAGTGTTACTTGACATTTGTGGCTTTGCAAAGGTTGCATTCAGCCTGACTGTGTTGAAAAGTGTATGTGGTAAGGTTGCCTTATGGCCGACATAATAAGTGGGGATTTATTCCTAAAAATATCCTTTATTTTGGTGCAAATGGAGGGACCAATGTGCCCAACCGTAGCTGAACTGGACCCTCCGATAATAGAATTAATATAACTCTCAACCTTTGTAAGCAACATGTCTTGAGGATGATTTGATCCTCTTTTTTCCAGATTGTTTATTCTGTATTTAAATAAATGCAAGGTTTTCCTCCCGCAACCTTTATAGCCGCCATTTACATATTTTTCTAAGAAATTAGATAGTACAGTTCAGATATTGTCGTTGTAAGTTGTATTTATAGAGAAAAATCAGCAGAGGGATGGAAAAAAAAACAGACTGTAGATTACTCACGAGACGATGCACTGTGAATATTACATCATACCATATGCATGATGTGCAAAACTGCCCTTTCATTCACATCAGGTCTGCACGTTGTTACATATGTATAGCTTTGGAGATGCATTTTGCTTTGTGTGTGTGTGTGTGTGTGTGTGTGTTTCTTGATTTAATACCACCTCCAGGGACTGAGCTCTGATTTAAGAGCGTCTTCATGGTGACCAGGGCAATCGGCACTTTCTGGGTCATGTGAGAGCTGGCACCACTTAAATTAATGTATCAGCCCCTCCCACCCCCTACACACACACACACACACACACACACACACACACACACACACACACACACACACACACACACACACACACACACACACACAGTGAGTGCAGAGGTGTCCACACAAAAAGAAAGTGAGACAGTGTGTGTGTGTGTGTGTGTGTGTGTGTGTGTTTGTGTGTCCAGTCTCTTTGCTCTGTCAACAGTGGAGCACAGTTGAAGCGTATTTCCACTGAGAGAGGGGCAGCAATATGTTTAGGAGCAGAGCTGCAGCCCAGATAAGATCCACGCTCCTGCAGCCCACAATCAGATCCTGCCGCTGTGCCAGAGGGCGGAATCCAATTTCCTCCACACTGCGAAAAAGAGAGAGCAAAACAAGAAAAGCGAAAACATGTTTTTTCTTAATCAATGATTAATGCTTCTGCAGCAGATGACTATTTATCTCCTGCATATTCTAGTAAGGACAGAGTGTTGTGGCTAATATATTATGTGTGTGTTTTGGCAGAGTTATTGTGTGATAAGGCCCGGCACGTCGTTAACACGGGGCTTTTGTCTCCGTCTGGCCTTCTTCCACCAGGCCGTGTTTGCCTTCTCGCAACATGACATTTGGAGCGCAAATTGTCTGGCCTTTCAGGAGGCTGAACCGTCTCGCTCATGCTGACAGGACAGACAAAACAGTCTCTCAGATAGCTGCTCCATCCTCAATTATTAGACTCCTCTGAACTGAATATCTTCCCGGGCTGTGCATGCCTCCTGTCATCTGCTGGAGATAAGCTGAGGGCTCCACGCCGCTGATGGTCTGCTGCTGGACGATGAGGACTTGCTCATAGGTCTGCAGGAGACCATCGAACCCAATTATTAGGACTGACTGACCATTTTCTTTACATCACATCCAAACCGAGACCCCGGGAGGAGCGCTGGATGTTGACGCAAATGTTGGTAGTGGCCAAACGGCGGTACTACAGTTACGTTCTAGTCTGTGACCTCACTGGACCCAAAAACATTTTTCCCATTGGCTTAAATTGGGCACCGTATTTTATTTTTAGCTAAATCAACTACCGAGTACAAACACTTTTAGTGTAATTAAGAAATGAGGTCCAAAAGATGTTAAGTCAAAGTGATTTCTTTTGTCTCTCCATTCATTTGACTGGACCTTGGAGAGGATTGGAGGTGGGGCTTAAGGGGAACATGCTCTCATGCCAAGAAACGGGTGCTTTTTGTCTCGAGAGTCAGTCCATTTTCGTTTCATGCGCCACTGAGGAACGTTTATAGGAATGAACAGGGTCTCTGTGTCCAGCTCACTTTAGATCCAAACAGTGATTGTCCAATCATACAGTAGCCATCGGGCCCACTCTACTGTGGGGTTGCAGCCAGGTAACCCTCAACAGAAACACGGCTGTTTGCTTTTCTGACTCCAAAGTGTTGGCACCTATAAAGTAGAGCCTATTCGAAACAGATGCACCAACCCTTACAATGGTTTGGTTATTTGAAGTGCATGAATCTGCATTCTTCTTCTTGATGTTGTTTGGTTTATTTGTATATGGTTTATTGCACTTATTGTAAGTGGCTTTGAATAAAGTGTCAGCTAAATGAAATCTTATGTCATATAGTCATAGCAGGTCGATCCCCCAGGAGGAGCTTTGTTGTAAATGCCCACTCTTTTTCTCTCCCTGAGGTTTATAACATGTGTCCTCGTTAATTGTGAGGACTCTTTGGAGTTGTTCCTTGTTGGAATGGAGGGTTTGTATGCTGTACACACTGTAAAGCCCCCTGAGCGCTATCAGGCTGTATAAATGCATACTGATAGATCTTTTTAAATCACATGGTCCTAAAAGTTGTAGTAATCGATTAAACCAATTTTCATTCCTGGTTTTGAGAGCGGCTGGAAGAGGAACCTTTTATTGGTCATTTCATACTCAGTTTGCAAATCATTATGGCTTTATGCTCCACTGAGCAACTTTTTAGGAATGATCAGGCCCTGCCTCAAACTTTCTTCATATATATTCATGCAGCAGCCTGCCTCTAAATGTTAAAGCATGGTGCTTGAGGAGATTTGGCTAACACTTTCCAGTTGTAATTTCCCTGTATATGTGTCCATGCAAGAACAGAAAGCTTCACAGGCATAACATCTCCAACTAAAGGGGGGTAAGGGGCTCTGCAAAACTGTCCTGTGTATTTGTGATAAATACAGTTGAGGGGGATTAGCATGCTGTGGTTAGAGAGGTTTCAGATGAACTCCCTCAGCTGTTCAGGCTTTCTCTTTTGTGCATACGTGGCCACAGATGTGTTTCATACAAACTCCCCCAACCAGCTTGTGAGCAAACAATTCCCTGCAACTCACAAATGCAGATGATGCACAAAGAGCCAAAACAAACTGGGAGTCCTATCTTGAGGACGCAGCCAAAGTGCATGAGTAGTACATGCATACTTGCAGCGTGGCGAGGCGGCGCTACAGAAACACCATCTGTATGTAATCCTGGGGTTTATTAGCATGTAGAGCTACTGTATTTCTCAGCTATAGCCGGCTCCTCTGAGTCTTAATCCTTCCTCCGCCTGTTGTGTTTTTGCTCCACTGGGGACCAATCGTGCCAATTCCACTCATCGAGCTTGATAATTAGTGACAATTGTAAAAAGTAATTTACAAACTCAAGCGATGCCATTGAGCCAATGGTGCCAATTAACTGGAGATGCTAATGTGGGCAGAAACGCGGAAAAAGCAGCATCCGACCTCCATTACAGTGTGTGGGGTGCACTGTGTCCCCATGCTGCAGTTTATTCCCACAATTCGAAGTATAAGCATTGTGACCAGGGCAACAGCAGTTTAATTCACATCTCGGGCTATCAGCTGAGGCTCTTTATTCACAGTCTCTCCAGCAGCAGAGCGTCAGCAACTCAGCTAACGCTCTCTGGGAAAAGTACATTTGTCTTTCCAGCTGAAATTAAAAGTGTGTGTACACTATCACAGCTGACTGTTGTGATAGACCTCACCATAAATTGTTTTTGGAGTCAGATCAGGTCATTACTACGGGAGCTTTTGGGTTGAAGTGTTAAGTGAGATAATTAACGGTGGAAAAATATGCATTCCTCAGGTTATTTCCTGCTAATAATGACAGAAAAATGTCAAGAACTGCAACAGGATGCATGCACGATGAGCGCAATGTAGGCAATATCAACTTCAGACTCCGACTTATTGCTGTTAAGGACCTATTGACCCTCAGAGGTGCTTCACATGTGTCCAGCAAGGCCATGAATCAGAATCAGATCAGAAATAGAAATCCTTTACTAGTCCCACTGCGGAGAAAAGTACCTTTATTGCACCAAAAGTTGCATGGCAGGTAAAAGAGAAGGCATGCAATAACACAGAATAAGCTCAGTTATACTGTAAGTATACAGAAGAAGAATAAAGTAGGGCATTACACATCCATGGCTAAAAAAGGATGATCAGCAACTTCCTAACTTCAGACATGTGTAATGCAAGGTGTTGAGACATTACATCCGTTATGATGAATGAGGGTGATGGTGATTATTGCACACTGTTTCAGGGAAAGTGCACATTTCTGTTTATTGCTCAAGATCTCAACCAAGCGAAAACCGTTGCTCTTCAATACTCATTTAAATAAAGTGGACTTAGCGTGGTTGATAGCATCCTAATCAGTGCAGCTACGTGCATCGTTTAGGTTTGTCCCCCATTCGAGTCCAGTCTAAATTATCTGTACAATAGTTGGATGGATTGCCATAAAATGTGGTACAGCCATTCCTCTTTCTCCTTGGTTGACCCGTAACAACTTTTCCATTGCCATCCTAAAGTCACTGTTTGACTTTGTGCAATACTTTAGCTTTATGTCTGAAAACTAATGAAGTTTCTCATCATTTTGACTTTGTGTTGAGTGCTAATAAAGGAAACGTTCTCATGCTAAACTAAAACATACGTCATGGTACTGTAACAAGTGGGAACCCTTAGCTGTTCTTTGATTTAGCTCTTTAACGTCAGACAGGAGCAATTTGGAGTTAACATCTTGCCCAAGGACTCTTCAACATATTGATTGGGCTGGGGATCAAATAATTTACCCTCTGATTGGTCATCACACATTTATCCCCTCAGCCCTTTAGCTGTGTATTTTATCATAGCATACCCTTCCATTTTAGGCGTTGAAAACAGCAGCAGGTTACTGTAAAGCCTTTCTTTTGCTTTGAGTAATTGGCGAATATTGAACTTTTTCCCACATCCGAGTATTCCCTCCCTCTGCCCCTGTGAGTTTCTGAAGGATCTGCCAAGCTTCTAATTACCACTGGGTGTAATTCTGAGGATACTCCACTTTCCATTTCACAAATCAAGACATCTACAAGCCTTCTGGCGTGTGGGAACATACTCTTCAGATAACGTGGACAGATTAAACTTTGTTCTATTTGTGTTTCCGAGAGGCTGGTTATTTGAAGTCAAGGCCCGGCTGTCTCATGAGCGCTGTAATTGTTACTCGGTTCAATGCTTCCAGCTTTCTTAAAGAAGAATCAGTAATGTAACTAATCCAGAGATAGCAGTGGGGGAGCCGAGCTAGTTAATGGTACAATTTGCCCTTTGTAGAAACCCCCCCCCCCCCCCCCCTCCCATTTTCTGTGGGATTAGAAACCGTCAGGAGCTGTATTCCCATTCTGTCAGTCACAGCCACTTTGCCTCACATGCCTCAGACTCTATCAGTGTAAACAGAAGAGGGGAAGCAGTGTTTGGTGTTTTCTCCTGTCTAAAAAAAACGCCTTTTGGTGTCTCTTTGATCGCAGGCACTGGAATAGTAATTGCTATCACTTTACGAAGCAAAATGACAAGCGCTGCGAACAGCTTAGCAATGCAAACACAAAAGAGGAGCGAGAGCACGATGCGGTTCTCTCAGAGTGCGCAGGTCCTGATCTTGGATCCTGAGATTGTTTACCTGGAAGATAAACTTTCATTTACATATACATTCTTTTAGAGAGGCAATCCACAGCCCACGTTGTGTCTCTTTTGGTGGAGTTACTGCTGGGTTTCTTCTGCAGCATTTTAAAATTAGAGCCATGGGCAACTCTCAGCTGCCCCTTGAAGAAACATGCAACTTTAAGGATTCAAATCCCTTTACAGCACTGTATACTGTAATATCCTAAAAAGATACTGCAGTTAGTTTCATGCTCAATCCTACGTTGGGTCCATGCTTTGCAACTACAGTTGATTCAGAACATTTAATTGGAATGTAATCTACTTCGCACATGGACTAGTGCTGTATGCAAACCGCAGTAACTCCAAAATATGTGAATGAAGTATTTTGGAGCTGCGGGGAAGTCCTACACACAGACTGTGAATAAAAACAATCATTTACATTTCCTTTGCAGTTATAGTAGGACTAATATTTAAAAAAGGAGCTACTCTCCAATATTAGAAATGAAATATTGAGAACTAAAACTGATTTAAAAAAAGGAAAAATAAATATAAATAATATAATAAAAGCATATTACATAATTTAAATAATCAAAGTGTGCCTTTGTATATAAATTGGTCTAAGAATAAACCGTGAACAAATTGAAATGATTTTAAATGCAGAAAATATGATATCTTTGCAAATGTTTCGTTCAATGTGTAAATAAAGCTGTGTGTTGATTGTATGGTAACTCATCATTGCAATTAGTTGAGTAGCCCTTGTTGAGAGCTAGGCATGCTGGGAGTTGTAGTCTGACTGTAAAGCAGCGATGGCGGGATGCTTGGTATTCCAACGTTATTCAGAAGGAGAGGGAGAACTGGACGGCCCCTCTTCCGTCTGTAAAGCTGGGGAAGAGGATAAGCCTCTGGTGTTATTCACCGGCTCCCTCTGACATCTTCTGTTGATGTTTATTTAAATGGCATTCAGATCTGTGTGGAAATCGTCCCGTTGTGAATCCCTGGCAGGGCACAAAACAGCTGGGCTCTGGAAGGCAGACAGAAAGGGATAGAGAGGGAGGAATATTTCTGAAGAGGACAGAGAGAGGAGATAAAGAAACTTGAGGGTTTTATGTAAAGGAAGGGATTTGTGCCAAATGTTTTTTTGTGTAATGAGACGCCCCAATTCTGCTCTTTGAAATGCTGTTACCTGGAGCTGGAAAATGAAAATCTCTCCTCTCGCCCGTCCCCCGTGGATCCGTCTGTTCTCGGCTTACACCGTCCTCTCATTTCACAAAAACACTGGAGCTCGGTATTTTTGGTCCGATTTATCGCCAGGCCGGTCGGACTCATTTCTGAGCTCCTGCTGGGAGATTGCTCTTTCTTCCAGGACATTCTGGCACAGAGCGTTAATAATGTTGCTTTTCTTTAATGGTACTCACAAACACAGCCATCGACCTGATTGTCTATCAGCAGAAATGTCGAGCTTATTCTCCCGCAGACTGAGTGTGTTTTGCAGGTTTCTTTGGACTTGCTCATACAACACGGTTCCCTGGGCGTGATGAGCATCGTTTGACAGTCTCAGCATCCAAGCCCATTCACCGCCGGCTCCATCACTTTATTGCCTTTCGCTGATGGCAGCACTTTGAAGTGTTTGCTAAGCGAGTGCAGGGGGTGGGGGGGTGGGGGGGCAGGGGAAAGTTTAATTGGCTGCATTAGTTGGTTTGCTTCTTCTTTCTTTGTACCCCCTAGTCACAATGAGCCGGATTAGTCGACCTACATTTGAGTTTTACTCCCCCCCATCTTGATTCAGTGCTACTATTCTTCCTCAAGTCGTGTTTTAGTTGCTTTGAAGAATCCCCGTTCATCTCCACCAGCTCCTGGCGGGGGGGTTTGGAAGGATGCTTAATGATGTATTTTGGTAAAATATCTAGTCACCTGTCAGAAAGACGTAGTCAGTAACGCAATGGGAGTATCACAATGTAGCCTGACTACTACTTTTGAGAGAAGCTGCAGGTTTTTTGCTGCTCTGAATTTGTATCTTCACGGTTTATTTCACTTGTTTTAAGTCCCTTTGGATAAAGCGTCAGCAAAATGCAATGTACTGTAGTTATTGAAGGCAGAACATGTCCTTTGTAATATCCTAACCTTGGCTTTCCAATAACAACACTTCCCAAGAAACATTTTAACACAAAATGCAATAATCCTCATGCTGTTTTCCAGATTACACCCTCATTATACCCATGTAGCAGTGTTTTTAGCACCTTTAATACACTGCTATTACCCATGGAACACCAATATCACCCCATAATACACCGTTATTACACCCATTTTAGACATGGACACTGTGTATTTTGTAAGACTACTGACCAATTGGAGAAAAAGGACCCATGATAACTAGGATACATGTAGAAACAAAGTCAGAAATGTGAAAGAAGTTTAGCATTTTTTTTAGAAAACTGATCATTTTGAAGAAATTGTTGGAAATTTAAAAAAAGTCCAAATTTTGAAAAAAAAGTGATGATTTTGAATTGATTTTAAAAAGTCGAAATTCCTGAAAAAAGTCAGAAATGTGAAAAAATTGATAATTTTGAAGAAATATTCAAGCATTTTAAAAAGTCGAAATTTTGGAAAAAAGGCCGAATTTTAAAAACAACATCAAAAGGATTCAGGCAGAAGGCGTACAGACTCACACTGAAAGCATTAACCTACAGAACAACACGCCTCACAGAGAAGAGTAACATCTGATCCACAGAATTTAGAAAAAGTATTTTATCTAAAGCGAGAGAATTTAGAAAAAGAAATATGAATTATGGAAAAAGTCCAAATTTGAAAAGATTGTCGGAAATGAAAAGTGAGATTTTGAAGAAAAATATCAGAACTTTAGAAAAAAAGTCAGAAATGTTGAGAAAAAAAAGAGAATTATGAAAAGACAAATTTTAGGAATCTTTAAAATATATATTAAACATAATCCCGTTTCCCCCCAAATCTGCTCCTCCAAAATGAGTGTAAGGGTGTTTGTGTTAAAACTGGATCAGACAACGAGACGTCTTTAAGTCCACAGTCTCTGCGTTCCCGCGGACCACAGGGAAAGTTAAATTTAGCATCTTCATCCCTATGCACATGACACTGATTGACAGCCCGCTGTAGGTAACGACGTGCTCTGTGTCTGTCGCCCACAGCGGTCGCCCTTTGAGAAGTTCTCGTGTTTGTTTGTTTGTTTGAAATGCCTATACGCTCTTGTACATCCAGCCTGGCGTCTCCTGCAGGATGTTTGGCTGCTTGAAGCTTCCATGTGGAGAAAGACAAATCAATCATCTTAAGGGCTTGAGTTTTTTGTTAGGGGAACAATCTGTTGAGGGCGCCACAGTTACATTTTTTGGGCTTTCTTTTTTGGAAAGCACTTTTGAGCGCCTGTAAGTCCTAAAAAAAACCCTAGTATTATTTTCAATTGAATGGCTTTTCAGTCTTTTTTTTGGAAAGCTTTCATGAGACCTGCTCTGTAAATTAAAAGGGCGATGTAACACGTTTCTAAAGCTGGCCTTTGGATGCTAATGAAACAGCAAAATATTAAAACTGCATTTTAATCAGTTTCCATCCAGTTTATTTTCAAACCAATTTAAAGAATAATAAAAGATCACATTTTAATTAATACTTCACTTAATCCTCCTAAATGCACTTTGTCCCCCATGCTTTATCACCATGCTGAACTCTGCATGGTGCTGTAAAGAGGTAAATGATGCTCTGCATTTCCAGGTGTATATCAGTATGTAGTGTCTCTACTTTAAAGAGTCCTCTCCTGCTGATGTTCAGGTATATATCAGTATGTAGTGTCTCTACTTTAAAGAGTCCTCTCCTGCTGATGTTCAGGTGTATATCAGTATGTAGTGTCTCTACTTTAAAGAGTCCTCTCCTGCTGATGTTCAGGTGTATATCAGTATGTAGTCTCTCTACTTTAAAGAGTCCTCTCCTGCTGATGTTCAGGTGTATATCAGTATGTAGTGTCTCTACTTTAAAGAGTCCTCTCCTGCTGATGTTCAGGTGTATATCAGTATGTAGCGTCTCTACTTTAAAGAGTCCTCTCCTGCTGATGTTCAGGTGTATATCAGTATGTAGTGTCTCTACTTTAAAGAGTCCTCTCCTGCTGATGTTCAGGTGTATATCAGTATGTAGTCTCTCTACTTTAAAGAGTCCTCTCCTGCTGATGTTCAGGTGTATATCAGTATGTAGTGTCTCTACTTTGAAGAGTCCTCTCCTGCTGATGTTCAGGTGTATATCAGTATGTAGAGTCTCTACTTTAAAGAGTCCTCTCCTGCTGATGTTCAGGTGTATATCAGTATGTAGTGTCTCTACTTTAAAGAGTCCTCTCCTGCTGATGTTCAGGTGTATATCAGTGTGTAGTGTCTCTCCTGGGACATGTCTCCATGCTTTAATGTTCAGAATGCTCTTTATTTTTCTCATACTGCCTGTGCTGCAGCACCTCTTTTCACCCTCTGTCTGAAACCAGAGCCCAGTCTGCTCTGACTGGTTTTCTGGCCGGTCAATCGCCTAGAGATGTAAAAGCCCCAGAGAGCACAATAGGGCCTCTTTTAAAATACGTTTCCTGAGAGCACTCTATCCACGCTACATATTATATTTAAAGCATAGCGTGATATTGAACACTTACCCGAAGCAACGAGCCTCATGAGGAGATGTCCTCCTTTCTCCGGGCGCAGCAGCACTGTGTAAAGGTTCAGATGAAGGGAGGTTGATGTTACAGCCAACCTTGGCTATGCGCCCTGCATGGCTGCCCCTGTAAGCCATCAGTCTGCTGGAAGTCTGACTGAAATATTAAAGAGCCTGTCTGCTGTACAGACCCACCGCGGAGCAGCCAGAGTGCACATACTGTATGTAGTATACAGTATGTATGTAACGGATGGAGACGAGCGCCAAAGGCTATTCTCATTTTAATTGACACGCATTTCACCATCAGTCCTTTGATATATGTTTCAATCCATCCATACATCCATTGAGTGTCTGTAGTAAATCATATGTGTTGCTGATAACAGATTGAGGGTATAAATACATCCTATTATTATGGAAGTGATGTCCTTGCAGCGGTAGAAAGAAGATGGAAGTCACCTCGCCCTGCTGTAGATCACCTTACAGCACAGCAGACTCCATCAGTGCCAGCTTTCATTTACATCAGGCAGGTACATGCCTGCAGGTTGACAGACCAGCAGCGTCGCTCTGCAGAGCTCCAGGCCCAGGTTCACCTCGGGAGCTGAGACCCAGCTGCACCGACAGGACACATCAGGATCGTTATCACACGTGTTCAATCGGAAAACCGTGTGTGTTCGTCGCGCTAAACAGTGTATTATACTCAATGAATAGAGTCAGGTTTGCATTGGAAAGTTAACCATTTGATCAAATCTGTCATCTCATCTCTTCTCTTCTTTGAAAACAATTTATTGTTATGCATCATGGTCCTTCTCCAATAAATACATACCTTTACTGTATTAGCATAGTAAGCTAGCTTTAGCATGTACCCATGAAGTTGGTTCAAGTCATTAGCTGCCTATTTATACACAACACTGATGTGAACACAGACACCACCTATTGTTTATGGTAAACAAGGCTTAAACAATTCCACAACTCTAACTAATAAAGTTGTGCCAATGTCCTAAATACAGTCAGGTTGTGTGATAGGAAGATAGCAATGGGAAATCAGCCATTAGTGTAAACCTAGCATAAATCAACTCTTCTCTGTTTTCGATTATTGGTTTGTTTTTGCATGATCCTAGTTCAAAATCACAGCAAAAAAGAACCGTAAATGTTGGTGTGCTGTTTCAATTAGCAAAGTAAGCTAGCTTTAGCATACCGATGAAGTTGGTTCAAGTCTTTAGCTTCATAATTGTACAACACATACATAAAGCTACTCCTTGTTCAGAAAAGCCATAATACCCATACAAACAACAACCTTAAATCACAGTTTGCTGATAACATTAGCATAGTTAGCGGACTAGCACACTCCTGGAGTTGATTCAGTTCATTTAATACTTAATTATACATGACTTTATGAATGACAGCTTGGTTTTTATGATACTGTTATTGGGTAAGGTCTAAAGAACTAGCATATCTAAGGAGTAAAACATGTTGGTCACTTCTCTCTTCACCATGCTCTTCAGTCAAGCAGAGGAGGAGGGCCTGCAGCAAAGTTATATTAACACATTTCAAGAATGCCCACCAACTGTGTTAATCACGAGCAGATTCTTATACAACTTGTGATTTAATTGCAATGCCAACACCATCAACGTCATCCCAGGAAGCAGCGTCTCCGTTATGCAGCGAAGCGAAAAAGGAAGGAGGTTATGATTAGACACAAGACTGTGAAGGTTGATTTGCGTTCATGTGCCTTGGTTAGATGTGTAATTAGCATGAACCCCTGCCACACACACACACACACACACACACACACACACACACACACACACACACACACACACACACACACACACACACACACACACACACACACACACACACCATCATTTGTAGACATTGAGTCGCTGTCTTCCACTACACACCAAAAAGGGAACATTCTGCACACCTCGTTCTGCTGTTTGTTGGGATATCAGACAGCCAGTATACCAGCAGAAAAAGCCACGATCTGGAGCAATGTTTTGATGCCAACAGGACGATGCATTCTTCCGTGCCATTCTAGGAAAGAGCTCTTCCAAAGACTGGATGATGACTGGAATAATTTAAAGACGTGTGCACGCAGATCTTCTTTGCAGGTCTTTTACAACGGCCTTGCGCTCGTGTTCTTGGAGATGTCCGATGTCTTAATGTGAACCACTCCTTGCGGGTTTTGTTCTGGAGAGCTTGGTTATCACTCTTACCGTCAGTATATCAACAAAAACTGAGCTGGTTTGATATGTTCCACCTCAGTTGAAACTCCCAATCAGATGCAAAATCAACAGCAGACCTATTAGATGTGTAAGGTTGGTCCACGTTCACCTCCTCCATCTTTAGCCTGGTCTCTGTTGCATGCTCTTCAGATGGCGCTTTTTTCTGGTTTTTCCATTCATCTTGCTCAGTGGCCTCTTGGAAACCTTTTGATGCTGATGAGACATTCTCTCGAATCCCAAAGCGATGTAAGACATTGAACAAAGCAAATTCTCCTCCAAACGATATAGAACAATCACCAGCATCCCCGATCCTAACCTCCTCTGCAGAGTAAATGCAGTCGAGTGAAGGCTGCAACACTGCTCTGAAATGTACACGTAAAAGGAAAGTGAAGACGTGCACAGCAGTGTTTCTCTCCTGGGGGGCCCAATGCTGCAGTGTAGACCAACACAAATCAAAGAAGACCCTTCTGTGTTTAATGTAGTCTGTTAATAAGTCACTGTTTATCCTGTGCACTTTGATGAGTAGAAATACTCAATGGAAGCACAAGTACCTCTTACTTGTACTTGAGTAAATGTACTTTACACCTCCCTCTTTTCCCCTCAAGATTCCCAATGAATGTGTTTGGTTGGGAACTCTCCAATGGAGGAAGTTGTGAAAGAACTGAGAAGGAAAAGACCCCTAGGGACGAGAGACAAGAAAGAGGACGGGGAAAAGGCAGTGACAGAAAGATACAACAAAAAGAGATGTGGGAGTCTTTTAAAAACTAGCTTTAAAGTTCTGATGAAACAGCAGCTACTTGAGTTTAACATGCCACTAGAGGAGTGCAGGTTTCAACAACAGCCATGCTTGTTGTTTCCTAATCATCACTGGTATGATTGCCAGTATTTCCACTCAGCTCTGCAACATGTTCCACATCCTCCCAGCAAAGGCCATTGAGTGGATGTAAAGTAATCTGAGAATTGTGGAGGCAAAACAAAGGAGAGTGAGTGCAAAAGAGACGAGAGCAGAAAGGAGAACATTGACATCTGATTGATTGATATCCCAGAGTGGCTTACTGATTAGATTGTGTGTGAGTGTGTGTGTGTGTTTGTGTGTAACTGAGACTGAATGAATGCTTAAGGAAATTGGACCCGAATGCACCAAAGTGCAGAAAACGTGGTTAACAATGACCCTAATGTGCTGCCTCCAATTCATTGTGAGCCCTCACACAGCGCTCTGTTACCTTTACCAGCTGGGGAAACATTTGATTAAAAATAAATCAGCTTTCCACCGGTGTGTTTTAAACGGCCGTTGCCTCGTTCGCTTTAGCGTTACAAAAGTCTAACACCTCCCTCCTGAACAAAGGGCTTTTTATCCAGGCAAAGCTCCTGATTAAGCATCTTCGCAACAACAGTGGATGTTTGCTGCAATCATTTGTATTGATACACTATGTGTGGTTTCTAAAGGATGAACCCTAATGACTTAAATGATGAATGGCATTTTCTGTAACATTTAACACGTGTTTATCCCAAATATCAATCCTACGGGATGAGCCAAATCTTCAGATTTTGAACTAGCTTATTTTTGTTCCGTGGTTTTCTTGAAGATGCATCCTAATGACGGGGGATCACTACCTGTATCATGTTCTCAAAGCCACCATGAGGTAGAGCTAAGTGATAATGGGATATGTATCTTAGTAATGAGTCGTATTCATGGTATACAATGTCAAACTATATATCTAGTATTATGTGTCATTGAATATACCATAACAGTGCAGTACGTCAGAGTACAGTGTTTGTGCTTCTGGAAGAATTTCAGCAACCATTACTTTTGACCGGAATTAATCATCCGGTAAAATTCCAACTTACTTACCAATTAGTGCTTTTGTTTTCTGAATAAAATAAAGATTCCCATCAGCTGTACTTTGTGTCAAGTAGCTAGCAAGCTAATACACATTACTAAAGAAAGCAACCCTGGTGAACATTAAAATCAACCTGGATCAACATGATCTGAAATATCTTGACACACCTTTTGATGGATTGACAATCATTTCAATACAGGCCTTTGAGTTCCCCAAATGAGCTTTACATTTTGGGTTTTGAAAGATAGATAGATAGAATCGGAGGATGAAACCCTCTATTTGTCACATACATGCACACAGCAGAGCACACACAGTGAAATGTGTCCTCTGCATTTGACCCATCCTACTACTAGGAGCAGTGGGCAGCTATCGTGCAGCGCCCGGGGAGCAATGGGGAGGGGGGATTGGAGGTGTCCGGTGCCTTGCTCAAGGACACCACAGCAGGGCCTAGGAGGTGAACTGGGACCTCTCCAAGTAGCAGTCCACTTTCCATATTTCAAGTCTGTTCGGGGACTTGAACCGGCGACCCTACGATTCCCAGTCCAAGCCCCTACTGACTGAGCCACTGCTGGACGGAATGGATATAAAATAAATAGATTTCCACGACATTTAGTAAATCATCAAGGTCCAAGCTAATTATTTAAAGTGCTAATTAGCAAGTCTGAGTATGCAAAATTACTTTCTAAACATCAGCATGTTACCATCGTTGTTGAGAGCTGGTTTGACTGCTGATGTTAGCATTTAGCTCAAAGCCCTGCTGTGACTTAGCTTCACGCAGCCGCTAGCATAGACCCTTGTTGTCCTGCAGTGACGCATACATTAGGTTAAAGCAAGGGGTACTCTGTCCCTAATGTCCAATTATATATCTGCAGTCAAACTGCTTTAGGTCTTTGGATGCCAGCCCCTTTTTGTACTCAGCTTCACTGTTCGTTGTGCAGCCTGTGAAAACATATTCTTCTCTCAGGAGCACAATGTCTGTCTGGCTACTGAGCCCGTTATAAATATTTATGGATAGGGAATCATTCAGGTTCAATTCTGCCTTTTGATTTCAATTTGATTTCTGCTAAGTCAACCCCTTGCCAAATATTTTCAGCATATTTTACTGGATTCTCTCACATTGAAGGAACACTTCCTCAGACCCTCTGACCGATGGTTTACCTCTCTGCTGACCCTGAGCGCCACTGAACCACTTGTTCCATCCCGGGGGAATCGTGCGACACATTAGCATGCAGAGGCTTCCCCCCGCCGCACTGATGTGCAGATCATCAAGCCGTTCTCAGGCTGCGGCGGCTGAAAGGGGCTCTCCTTCATGATTTACACGCAAACTCTGCCAGATGCTCGACGCCGGGGAATCGTTTCATATTCTTACGCCATGACATGAAATATAGCCGTCAAGTGTGCGGCTGCTGCTGTGCATAATGTTTGTGGTGCATGTGTGTGTGTGTGTGTGTGTGTGTGTGTGTGTGTGTGTGTGTGTGTGTGTGTATGCATTGACTTTAGTGCTGACTTTATGATGCAAACCAGTTTCCGTAACAATGCCGCCACAAGCTATTCATTTGGCCCGTTCTGATTACATTTCAGAAGGAATGAAACCCCGACAGAGCGGAGACTCGCACGGCTGTGAATATATTTTCAGATTGCTGTTTATTTTGTTTTCAATTTGTGCTCAGGCGCATAACAGGAAATAAAGTGTAGGTCCCACTTTTGGTTAGGATCCTGACTCTGTCATAATCATAAATCAAGGAGCAGAACTGGGGCCGGATGGCAGATCGGATTATGTCATTTTCCATCACTTTTCAGACTTGTGTAAAATGACTGTCTTCAGGGAGCTTACGGAGTAATGTGTTGTCAGAGATATAAAAGCTGATAGGGCGCTGTGAGCACAAAGTCAGAATAACAATCTCTCTGCTCTGTCTTATTGTCATGGTGAGCATCAGACTGTAATGGTTTAGTGCTGTGTCATTGCAGATCTCCACGGTGTAGACGATTCATTTTAGAGGACGGACAAATGGCTTCAGATGCAATGACGGAGAGGTTTACAGCAGATTTTCAAATGCACGTTTATTTCTGTCTCGTCTCGGCCGTCCTTCCCTTCAGTCCTCACCATTGTTTATATCACAATAAAGAGGGAGCACATTGAGCCGCGTGGGGCGACTGTAAATTGTCGATAGGACCATAAATATCAGCTGTCCACCGCTCAATATTTGTCACAGTTGGTGTGTGGGGAGGATGCAGCGGGCAGTCCTGTGGTGCTTCAGAAGCTTTCGGGATACTTTGAGCCTCACA
Source organism: Eleginops maclovinus (assembly GCF_036324505.1). NCBI lineage: Eukaryota > Metazoa > Chordata > Actinopteri > Perciformes > Eleginopidae > Eleginops > Eleginops maclovinus. The sequence goes on along the minus strand of NC_086352.1, from coordinate 6,566,521 downwards.
TGGTCACAGTGAGGTGGGGGGGGCGGGGCTGAGGGAGCAGGTCATTTGTCTGAAGGACTGCACGCCTTCTTTAGTGCAGCGTGGGGAGCTGTGCACGCCGCCTCAAGGCTTGTTCACACCCTGCTGACATTTGGCAAATAACTGGTCTTCAGGCTCGGGGAGTAACGGGTTACAATTAACTGGATACGTAATCTGAACGATGGGACTACAGTTACATTTGTAAAAAAGGGGTTTGATTTGATGGATTTCAATGCTAAAGTACATGTTAAAATGTTGATAAACTGCAGTATGTGTGTCTTTATTGGTGCCTGGAAATAATTATTACACATTTTTTATCCTATTTTTGTTGGTTTCTTATTTTGACTTGTTCTGTTGCCTGCCATGGGTTCATGATAGCATCAGTAATACTTGTGATTTCAGTTCAAGTGTTTATTTTGGAGGGTTAATGTTAAGATGCTACAAAAGACAATGGTGCAAGAATGAGTCTTAAAACCCAGAGATGACTGGGCATTTTCTGACTTTTTGGAATAAGGTCTGCGGTTAACTCAAGCTGAAGAGATTTTAACGTTTTCTTCTACATCATTAAATAAGTCAGTAAATATCCCACTGGTGAATCTGTAAACAGCAGTTGCTAACAAATGTCAAAACGACATCACATTAGACTCCTTTAGCTTAGCGGTGGTGAGGTGAAGTCATGTGACCGTGCTGTAGTTCCTTTATAGCCCAACATTAGCCTCCTTTAGTTTAGCGGTGGTGAGGTGAAGTCATGTGACCGTGCTGTAGTTCCTTTATAGCCCAACATTAGCCTCCTTTAGCTTAGCGGTGGAGACGTGAAGTCATGTGACCGTGCTGTAGTTCCTTTATAGCCCAACATTAGCCGCCTTTAGCTTAGCGGTGGTGAGGTGAAGTCATGTGACCGTGCTGTAGTTCCTTTATAGCCCAACATTAGCCTCCTTTAGCTTAGCGGTGGTGACGTGAAGTCATGTGACCGTGCTGTAGTTCCTTTATAGCCCAACATTAGCCGCCTTTAGCTTAGCGGTGGTGAGGTGAAGTCATGTGACCGTGCTGTAGTTCCTTTATAGCCCAACATTAGCCTCCTTTAGCTTAGCGGTGGTGACGTGAAGTCATGTGACCGTGCTGTAGCTCCTTTATAGCCCAACATTAGCCGCCTTTAGCTTAGCGGTGGTGAGGTGAAGTCATGTGACCGTGCTGTAGTTCCTTTATAGCCCAACATTAGCCTCCTTTAGTTTAGCGGTGGTGAGGTGAAGTCATGTGACCGTGCTGTAGTTCCTTTATAGCCCAACATTAGCCTCCTTTAGCTTAGCGGTGGAGACGTGAAGTCATGTGACCGTGCTGTAGTTCCTTTATAGCCCAACATTAGCCGCCTTTAGCTTAGCGGTGGTGAGGTGAAGTCATGTGACCGTGCTGTAGTTCCTTTATAGCCCAACATTAGCCTCCTTTAGCTTAGCGGTGGTGACGTGAAGTCATGTGACCGTGCTGTAGTTCCTTTATAGCCCAACATTAGCCGCCTTTACCTCATAAATTGGTGTTAGATTATCCTTCTAAACAAAACGTGCGAGTATCATACATGTTTGTTGACAAAATAGCTTTATTTTGTCATTACATTGAAACCCAATGAAAAATATTGCATTGCTTTTTGTCAAAGTTTTATGAAATACCATCTCTGATAGATTTGTGAACAAGCTTAAAGTATTTTGACGGATGGTTCATATTATTCACCTTTTTTCCATAAACATGTTTGCCTTCATTTCACTGTTTTCTACGCTTCCCACGTATGAACCTAATTTGTTTCAAATCCATCGTTAACTAGAACCGTGGCCTTGTCGCAGTAACTTATCCTTCCAGTGTTCTCTTGTTCATTTTACATGTCCTCAAGTTAATTCCAGTCCTAATTAACTACCTTTGAAATGAATCTGTGTGATAATTACCACAAGGAGGTGGAGCGGAAGCAATCACACTCTGCACAATTTATTCCCTACCACAGGGAAAACCCTGCCTAGTCACCCGCTGGCTTCTCTTTTTTGTCCTGAAAATCACCTTCAGCAGTCAGTGTAGAGGCAGAGAGACTCAACCTATCAGGTGGTCCCTCTGATCAAAAACACCCCTGCTGAGTTTTAGTCAGAGTGGTATTTTTGAAAGAATAATTATTACGATAACAAAACACAAGATGCAACAAATCAACTGCACAGGAAAACCAGAGGCAGCTGTAAATAATGACTCCTGCAGCAGAGAATGGGGAGGAATAATGAGTGAATGAAATACAAATAACACCTCATCTCACCAATGAGGAGAGTAGTGCCTAAAGGACCCATATTGTCATTTGATACATTGAAACGTCAAAAAATAGACCCGTTTAATATATTACTAAGCACTTGTTAAAGGGGCCTATTCAGTTATTTGGGGGTTTGTCTTCCCTGTGTTTAAGTGCATGTTAATGGTCTGCAAAGGCTAAATTCCCAAAGAGTTTGTAACATCACTATGTAACACTTCTATTCGCTAGTGCTGCAGCACATCGTATGTGATAGGCTAAGGGGCAGGACATTTCTGAGCAGTTGATCAATCAAAACAGAGTGGGGCCAGGTAACCAATCAGAGCAGACTGGGCTTTGGTTTCAGACAGAGGGTGAAAAGAGGTAAAACAGACAATATGAGAAAAATAAAGAGCTTTTTGAACATTAAAGCATGGAGACATGTCCCAGGAGAGACACTACATACTGATATACACCTGAACATCAGCAGGAGAGGACTCTTTAAAGTAGAGACACTACATACTGATATACACCTGAACATCAGCAGGAGAGGACTCTTTAAAGTAGAGACTCTACATACTGATATACACCTGAACATCAGCAGGAGAGGACTCTTTAAAGTAGAGACTCTACATACTGATATACACCTGAACATCAGCAGGAGAGGGCTCTTTAAAGTAGAGATGCTACATACTGATATAAACCTGAACATCAGCAGGAGAGGACTCTTTAAAGTAGAGACTCTACATACTGATATACACCTGAACATCAGCAGGAGAGGACTCTTTAAAGTAGAGACACTACATACTGATATACACCTGAACATCAGCAGGAGAGGACTCTTTAAAGTAGAGATGCTACATACTGATATAAACCTGAACATCAGCAGGAGAGGACTCTTTAAAGTAGAGACTCTACATACTGATATACACCTGAACATCAGCAGGAGAGGACTCTTTAAAGTAGAGACACTACATACTGATATACACCTGAACATCAGCAGGAGAGGACTCTTTAAAGTACAGACACTACATACTGATATACACCTGAACATCAGCAGGAGAGGACTCTTTAAAGTAGAGACACTACATACTGATATACACCTGAACATCAGCAGGAGGGGACTCTTTAAAGTAGAGACACTACATACTGATATACACCTGAACATCAGCAGGAGAGGACTCTTTAAAGTAGAGACACTACATACTGATATACACCTGAACATCAGCAGGAGAGGACTCTTTAAAGTAGAGACGCTACATACTGATATACACCTGAACATCAGCAGGAGAGGACTCTTTAAAGTAGAGACACTACATACTGATATACACCTGAACATCAGCAGGAGAGGACTCTTTAAAGTAGAGACACTACATACTGATTTACACCTGAACATCAGCAGGAGAGGACTCTTTAAAGTAGAGACTCTACATACTGATATACACCTGAACATCAGCAGGAGAGGACTCTTTATAGTAGAGACACTACATACTGATATACACCTGAACATCAGCAGGAGAGGACTCTTTAAAGTAGAGACACTACATACTGATATACACCTGAACATCAGCAGGAGAGGACTCTTTATAGTAGAGACACTACATACTGACATACACCTGAACATCAGCAGGAGAGGACTCTTTAAAGCAGAGACTCTACATACTGATATACACCTGAACATCAGCAGGAGAGGACTCTTTAAAGCAGAGACACAATAAATAAATTACCTGAAATAAAAGTTAGTAATGCTTTCGGACAATAGTATTCTGCAAGTTCATTCTGGATCAAAGCCCACCAGGACAGGAAGATTGGTTTCTTAGGTCTTTAAAGGGGGGGGGGTTAAATGAGTTATGCAGTGTTCAGGATTAATGGGACTTCCTGAGGTTACTGACATGGCGCAGACACCAACAAAAACACACTTGCAATTAAAAAGGATTAAGAAAAACCAACAGCTCCCTCTTGTACCCGACCTGAAGCCCACTGAATGTGATGAATTAAATACTGCTTCCTTTCCAAATCAAAATGTTTAAAAGGCTAGTAAGCAGTGTGTGTGTGTGGGTGTGTGTTTAAGGGAGACATTAAAACATTTTCTATCACAATTGCAGTTCTTTTTTAAAACTGCATCCATAAAAAGGTTAGTTTGATTATGCAAACAAGGTGTCAAAGCGCAGAGATAGAGTTGGCTTTTGTCTGAAAGGTGGCCGGTTCACAGGTTTGCTCACTCTTTTAATCCATCACAGAGGCGGCGTCCACAGATGGACCCGCTGCTGGCCGAGCACTTTGATAACACCTTAATGAATGAGTCCATTTTAAAACCCAGGAGGCGCCTCTGTCTCTGCTCCTGTAGAGTAAATTAGATTGACTTCTAAACTCAGAGAAACAGATGATGCGAGTGTCACACTTGATCCATTGATTTGGCTGTATTAGCTAATGCACCTGTGAGCAGCACCTTGCATAAACACAGAGCCTTTGCTGCAGCGCCACGGGCCCGCAGGATGTTCGAACACTGAGTAATGCTCGTGTCTCGTGGAAAATGATGGAGGCAGTTCATCTGCAGAGAGGTTTTGCCCAGAGAAAAGTAGCAGCAGGATGTGAATGTGAGAAATGCATTGGCTGGCAGAGCACTGAAGGATGAATGAAGTTGAACTAATCCTCAGAACGACACCGCACGATTTTATATCTACGGTAAATATTAGACCTGTATCAGCAGCCAATTAGCTTAGCTCAGCGTAAAGGTTGGAAATAGGAGGAAACAGATGGTTTATTCGCTTCATACTAAATTCTCACACTTCAGAAAGTTTTATAGGTGGGTGGGGGAGATCATAAACTGAATTTAATGTCCTTTTATTAAGGTTTAAGGACATGAAAAGTGTGAATAATGACATTAATATTGATGGACAGGGTGCATAATTTCTTTGGTGCTTCACAGTTATTCACACAGAAAATATATTACAACTTAAATTATAATGGAGTGTAATATCAAAGACACACAGACACTGCTTTACGAGTCATTTTAAGGCAAATACCTAGAATTACTCAGCTTTTGTTTATGGCCCCAACATATCTGCACTGTATGATTTAGTGGTTAGTTTTTAGGTGCAGAAATCTAAGGTTTCAAGTCATTTAATTAGAATTTTGTACTACATTTCTGGCCAGAACAATTGTATTGAAACTATAACAATGCTACACCTTTCTAACATGAGACTGCTATCAATTGTATCATCTAAATATTGACAAGAAGCGACAAATCCCTTTAAAGTTCAACTGTAATTTGGGAATTACCAGCTTTACATTATACAACAAGTTGAAGTTTGCATTAAATACAGACAAATGGACTTGCATCACAATCCATTGATGTTATTTATTCACCACTCCTCTCACATCATGGGACTTGAGAAACCTTGAGGAATAGAAAAGTCACGAGTTAAAAAACCATCCAGTCTTTAGTCACAGTCTGAATTAGACCCAGAGGCAAATCGTAGTGCATGGCGAAATGTACCTTCTGTATGAACCATATTACTCCTGAAAAAAGTTGTGAAAAAGAAGAGAGATGAAAAGAACGGAAAAATAGCAGAAACTTGGCTCATTTCATTTTCCCATTTCACCTGAATAAATCAGAGTTGGTTTAATAGAGAGGAACTTTGCTCTCAGATAGACGTTTCGGAGGGGAAATGTCCACTTCCTGTTCCAATTCCATCTGTGCAGAGGCAACGTCTCGGAAGATAAAAAACCTTTTCCGAGGCCGATGGGCCTTTTCATCACTCAGGTAACATAAATGCAATTTTTTTGGGATGCTCTGAAGTCAAGAAGTCCAATTTCCCCTTCACTTCTCCCATAAACTTCATCTCCCAAAGAATCAAGAGGGAGCTTTTTAGTGTAGTTTCAAGTTCGGGGGGTTTGGAGGGACGCCAGGCGCTCCCCGAAGACTCATCGATCTGCCACTGAAGTCTGACCAGATGAGGTTTCATAACATCTCATTGTATTAAAGAGCTGGGAATAATACCAGAATCTTCTCTCTTTTCAGTAGTTCAGTAAGATTGAATTCATTATAACTTTCTATGCAATGATTTTACATTCTGTTAGACTTATTGATTATCATCTTTGTATTTATGGAGAGCATAAGACTTTGAATTCAAGATGGCAAAAGTGTCCCCAGTAAAGAAATGAAAAAGAGAGGAAGAGAAGGGAAAGGTTTAAAGACAGAGCGCAAGAAGAAGACAGACATGAAGGAAACACTAAAGGGAACAGCAGAAGAAGACAGACAGGAAGTAAACACTAAAGGGAACAGCAGAAGAAGAATGACAGGAAGTAAACACTAAAGGGAACAGCAGAAGAAGAGAGACAGGAAGTAAACACTAAAGGGAACAGCAGAAGAAGACAGACAGGAAGTAAACACTAAAGGGAACAGCAGAAGAAGACAGACAGGAAGTAAACACTAAAGGGAACAGCAGAAGAAGAGTGACAGGAAGTAAACACTAAAGGGAACAGCAGAAGAAGAGAGACAGGAAGGAAACACTAAAGGAACAGCAGAAGGAGACAGACAGGAAGTAAACACTAAAGGGAACAGCAGAAAGAGAATGACAGGAAGTAAACACTAAAGGGAACAGCAGAAGAAGACAGACAGGAAGTAAACACTAAAGGGAACAGCAGAAGAAGAGTGACAGGAAGTAAACACTAAAGGGAACAGCAGAAGAGACAGACAGGCAGTAAACACTAAAGGGAACAGCAGAAGAAGAATGAAAGGAAGTAAACACTAAAGGAACAGCAGAAGAAGACAGACAGGAAGTAAACACTAAAGGTAACAGCAGAAGAAGACAGACAGGAAGTAAACACTAAAAGTAACAGCAGAAGAAGACAGACAGGAAGTAAACACTAAAGGGAACAGCAGAAGAAGAACGGCAGGCAGTAAACACTAAAGGGAACAGCAGAAGGAGACAGAAAGGAAGTAAACACTAAAGGGAACAGCAGAAGGAGACAGAAAGGAAGTAAACACTAAAGGGAGCAGCAGAAGGAGACAGACAGGAAGTAAACACTAAAGGGAACAGCAGAAGAAGACAGACAGGAAGTAAACACTAAAGGGAACAGCAGAAGAAGAACGGCAGGCAGTAAACACTAAAGGAAACAGCAGAAGAAGAGAGACAGGAAGGAAACACTAAAGGGAACAGCAGAAGGAGACAGACAGGAAGTAAACACTAAAGGGAACAGCAGAAGGAGACAGACAGGAAGTAAACACTAAAGGGAACAGCAGAAGGAGACAGACAGGAAGTAAACACTAAAGGGAACATGGTATGGACTCTGGCAGTATATAAAGGCTGGTTAATGTGAACAGACTTGAACACTTACACAGAACATCGATCAGTGCTGCCGTCATTTTAGGTTAATTGCTGTCACCGGAGTTCCAGCCGTTGCTAGGCAGAAGAGCAAAATACATAATAACCAATCAGTCAGCTTGTTGGTTTATTTAGGGCTATAAGCTTCACATCATTAATGGCTGACTCGCTGCAAAGTATCCCTTACTCACCGTTGGCCTGTGGTCCGCGTTTCGAGTTGTTTAAAGTATTGACATTTCTCTGCTGGTCCCATTTATTGTGTCATACAACACTTTCCTGTCAGCCACGCTACTTTGCTTTTTTTCAATTAAAATTCAAAAAAGGACCCCGACATGATTTACTGTCAGCCGTGATGTGATCCAGTTTCCTGTTCTGTCACCGCTGTGTCCAGAGAACTACACAACTCTGACAAGTGCAATCTTCTGAGGACAAAAATGGCAAGTGGATATAAAGTCAAGAGCCGACTCAGTGGAGCTGTGACAGACAATCTGTTTACCCACAAAGTCGAGTCCCTGGTTCACCTTGACAGCACAGTAAATAGCAATCAAGACCCAGTCATATCAAATTATAGACCCTGAGCTGCAGGGAGGTAGGGTGCGATGAAGTGACACACGTGAGCATCAATTTATTTACAAGGCTTGCTCGTACGGTGGGTTTTTATAGCAGAGTACTCACTTTATTGCAGAGTTGTGCACAGCAGAGAAACAAGTCATCATTGAGTGACTACCTAGACGTTTTTTTCTGAGCAAATTGGCAAAACCTCAAGATCTGCGCAAGACTTAAACATCCCAATGCCTTTGCACAATTGGCTCTTTCAAATACGTCCAACAACCATTAGAATATACTTCCAGCTGAGCTTCAAACGTGCACAGATTTTTTTACCATGCTTCCAAAAAATGGCAATTGAGCGACCAGCCTGGTCCACATTAATCTGACTATTGAATTTCCAAACTGTCACAGGTATTTATTCGCCTCAATTGAGTAGTTTCAGCCTCAATGAGAAGGATGTTGCTCAACAAACACATCGACTTTGTGTCTCTTTAATCCAACTACATCTGCTGTAATGCCTGGCAGTATTTTCCATATCTTGCTACTTAATTTGAGTTCATAAGGGTAGGATCTGATAGCGACTTGAAGACACTTTTTTCTGCATGCACCCTCACTACTCCCTCTTCACATTTACAGCACGGTAACTGCCACTGCTGTAACTGATGTTCACGAGCCTGTGGCGGAAAGCACAAAACAAACCACCCCCACCTCCCCTTCACTCACCCTTATGTCACTTGATTAAGCTCACTATTAGTTAAAGCTCTCCTCCAGTCATTCAAACATGTTATTATGAATAATGCCTGGCGTGTTTATTCCGCAAGCCTAATTAACTTATTAAAAATTATCAAAATTAAATCATCTTTTTCTACTTCATTGGAATATTCAGAATCTATGAATATGGGAAATATTTTCTGTTGAATTGTCGGACATATTATATGCTTGCTATTGCACAGGAAAGTTCACATTCTACTTTCCACATCACTTGTTAGATGTGCACTGGAGCTTAATGGGCATCGTTACCTTGTTTTATTCATAATGCGATGCCTGAACGTACACATCGAGCAAAGAGAAACCTGTCCTGCTTCAGCTGATGAAAGTGGAAACAGCATGTTGTGTTGCACATACATTATTCTGCACACTGAGTCATACACATCACAGTGAACGTGAGCAGTAATTGAGAAAGGAAACACTTTTTCTGTTATTAAATGGAGGGACACTTCCATGTAGTGTTGTTAAAAACATCAAAGCATCGTAACGTGTCAAAACCAACTATTTAAAAACGTCTTCATCACTAAACGTTTGCACTGCGGACACATGAGTCACAGCTGTGATATGCATGGTATATGATCTTCAATAAAAATCTAAGATGTATCCGAAAAATTCTTCTATACTTTCTTTGATGTGCTGAAAGCGCCGTGTCTGCAAACAAACAAATACAAATAAATAAGAAATCTAAACTAATGCCTTTAATGAATAATTGAATGCCTTTGATATATCAGTTCCAAATATCGATGCTTTTAAAAGTATCCGATTGGGATAAATGTAGTATATTAAGACAACACTGCATCGCTGATAGCATGATATCTCATAGAACAGTGTTACATCACAATAGCTCAGTATTTGGTGTCTGAGTCCCTCAATAACCCGTCCCTCTCATCTTCTTCTTCTTCCTCCAGGCCCAGTGGCTGTGATCAGTGGCGAGGAAGACTCGGCCAGCCCTCTTCATCATGTCAACCATGGGATTATTACCCCCTGTACTCTGGACGCCGGTCCTGATGCCGTCGTTATAGGAATGACTCGTATTCCCGTGGTGGAGAACCCGCAGTACTTCAGGCACGGACACAACTGCAACAAGCCGAGCACCCGTGAGTAACGCTTCTGCTGGTGGTCGTGGCGGGGTTGATTTGATTGGGATACATAGCAATCATCTGATCGGAGAGGGAGAGGTATCAAACCCATTATAGTTTGTCTAAACTGTTGCATCCCCATTGTTTGTCTTTACAATGAGAAGTGCCGCAGCCCTCGGGGCAGGAAGCATCATTTAGTGTCATCTGCAGTCAGTGTGATCATACGCTGTTAGCATCTGCTGGCTCCGTTCCAGGCTCTTTATATGGGAGCTATTTAGACAAAAAGCAAAGCCTTCTGTATAGCAGACACCCCTCCCTTCTCGTCTTCCACTATGTCTCTGCTTCCCCACGGGGCTCATGTTCCAGGTTTGGGAAAGACAAGACCACTTTATGGCCTAATTACTCACAATTACATCGACTGCTCAAGAGAATCAGCAGAAAACAACTGTGCCAGCAGCCAGCCGCAGCCCGGCGCCTGCTGCTTCCTCTCCTCACAATACCAGTCGCACCAACCGGATTTACTCAGGGAAAACACACTCCTGCTGTCTGACTGGCAGCGGGGCGACTTTAAACTATCCTGAACCCTTTTAGCTCGGATCTCCATGGCTTGGCTCCGTCTCAAACTGGCCGTTGGTCAGGCTGAGGTTGACTTCTGGGTTCAAAGCAAATGAGAAGGAAGGAAATCCCATTTAGAGGTGATAAATAAATGACGGCTCTTATGTTTTATGAATTGCATGAATTGTTAATGGCTACCCGGTGACTGATTTATAACGCCTCATGCCTTTGCACAGGAGATCTGATTGCCAGCTAATGAATAAATGACAGTGAGCACAAATGAAACTTTTCTACAGATTACCGTGCGACCAGACCACGGCTGTGCACCAGCAGTGACGTATACAGAATGTTCAGTGCTTCATCCCTCCTCGTTTTCTTTGAGACTTCATTTTGCATAGAAAAAGGAAATGAACCTTGAATTCATCACAAGGTCATAATGGCCACTGCCTTCTGCCGGCGGCTGGAGAAACAAAATGGCTCCGAACGGCTTCTGCTTCTGCCTCTGCCGATCATTCACTGAATATGAATGTATTCTTTCCCCTCAGGACACACACACACACTCACACACACACACACACACACACACACACACACACACTCACACACTCACACAGACGAGGAAAGGAAATGTCTGTATGTATCTACAACTTGTGTGTAGGTGTGTGACGGAGAGGATGAATCAGTGCTTCGGGGATGTAGGCGGGATCGTTAGCGTGGTTTGTAGGTAGAATGAATCCGCAGATTCCTCACTTCACTGTTCTTTACCTTCTCGACGGTTTGATAATTGTCTTCCGTAAGCGGTCTCTCGGGGGCCCCTTGGGTTCCCCGTTGTGCTGCGGGCCGTACTCAGCCTCACTGTCTTCGCAGCTCGGATACAGTATGGCGGCTTTATTGATGCTCGGCCACCAATCCATAATGTATTCATTCATCTACTTGAAAGGCTTTTATCCAGGAGAAGAGCCCACACACACACACACACACACACACACACACACACACACACACATCACTGTAATTCTATCTCTGTCTCTTACACATTATTTATTTCCTTACCACTCAGCTTTAACTCAACCATCACAACTAAATGCCTGACCCTAATTCAGACATCATTGTTAACTAAACCTTGGTTCAACAATCAGTCTGAAGCAAGTTAGGTTTTGTGCATTTTGATAGGGAGGATGAGATGGAACGGTTGGTAACTGCTTCCATAAAAACAACTCTAACTTTGTAAAGACACGTGTTTTCTTTTCCTGGCCTCTTACCTTTAAATCAACCATCACAGCTTAATGCTTAACCCCAACCCCTAACCCAAACCTTATCCTATCCTGAACTTAAAAACAAGTCATAACCGTCACACATGACTTTGAAGAATTTGAAGGAAACATCCTCACTGTATTGTTGCTGCAAGCACAGGAACAATACACACGTTTCTAGTTCAAGCCTATAATCCAACAGAGTTCACACACATTTAATAATAAAGCCCCTCACACTTACCTCCAGCATCACAACTGAATGTGCAACCCTAACCCTAATCCACATCCTCGTCTCATTAGAAATACCTCAAACTGGCCTTTAAAGAAGTGAAGACTGGCCGATATGTCCTCACTGTCGACTGTCCTCCTTTTCATGTTGAAAGTACAGGAAGAAGAGGTCCACACACACATCCAAAGTCCCCAACTATAACCCAACAGGGTTCACACTAGACCTATTCAATGTGAACAAACTCACATTTATTCTTACTTGAGTCAATCAGGAGTCGCAGTCCACAACCAGAACCACTGTCCTGTGTAATTCATAGTGTTCCTGGCTGTGGGACAATAACAGCGAGGATGAGGAGGTGGAGGAACACTCTGCTTTATGCTATCTTTATACCGTCATCAACGTTACTTCCTAGCCTCTTACCCTTAAATACCTAGACCCTAACCCTAACCTGAACCTTTAGACAAGTCTTCCACCAGATCTGCACAAAGAGATGACTGGCCAATGGCTCTCACTGTTCACTAAAGGTCCTTATATTGCAGCAAGTAAAGGAACAATACACACATGAAATCCCAGTTCAACAGTAGTCAGACTAGAAATGATGGTACCACTTTAAAATAAGACTACCCTTATGAAGGATTCATATTCATAATTAGGTTTTAATAAACACTTTATTAACCATTAGAACCATTTATAAACTAGCTCTAACATAGTTTTCATACATCAACACAGGCTCACTATTTGGCAAGATGACTAAGCCTTATATTGGCTACCTAGCTTACCTCCTCTCCTTCATCAGCCAGCATCCTTGGTATCTGTTGTTCACTGAGTTGAGGATGCTGGCTGATGAAGATGAGGATGTAAGCTAACTAGCCAATATAAGGCTTAGCAGTACAGATACAAGTGGGCTCACTATTTGGCAAATAACTGGTCACAGTGGCCCTGTTTATCTCTTGTGTTATAAAAGCTCATTAATGATTTAGAAAGTGTTCACAACCTAATTAATAAATGAATTACACTCTATTCCTAAACCCTTTATAAGGGTAGTCTTATTGTAAAGTGGTACCGAAAATATAAATGTGAACACACTCACATTTCCTCTCACCAATGTCCATCAGCAGCCTTTAGTCCAGAACCACCACCATTCTCCTGCGTAATTCATAGTGTGCTTTGGAAACTAGCTCTCACAATAACAGTGAGGATGAATAAGTAGCTACTTTTCTACTACCTTTGTGAGCACCGTCAGGGAAGGTATTTATTCCCTAGCCTCTTAACCTTACCACAAGCATCACGACAAAAGACCTAAAACTAACCTGAACCCAAAACTAACCTGAACCTTAGTATAACCTGAACCCTAACCTGAACCCTAACCTGAACCTAAATATAACCTGAACCTTAGTATAACCTGAACCCTAACCTGAACCCTAACCTGAACCTAAATATAACCTGAACCTTAGTATAACCTGAACCTTAGTATAACCTGAACCCAAAACTAACCTGAACCTTAGTATAACCTGAACCTTAGTACAACCTGAACCTTAGTATAACCTGAACCTTAGTATAACCTGAACCTTAGTATAACCTGAACCCTAACCTGAACCTTAGTATAACCTGAACCCTAACCTGAACCCTAACCTGAACCTTAGTATAACCTGAAGCTTAGTATAACCTGAACCTTAGTATAACCTGAACCCTAACCTGAACCCTAACCTGAACCTTAGTATAACCTGAACCTTAGTATAACCTGAACCCTAACCTGAACCTTAGTATAACCTGAACCTTAGTATAACCTGAACCCTAACCTGAACCTTAGTATAACCTGAACCTTAGTATAACCTAAACCTTAGTATAACTTGAACCTTAGTATAACCTGAACCTTAGTATAACCTGAACCTTAGTATAACCTGAACCTTAGTGTAACCTGAACCTTAGTATAACCTGAACCTTAGTATAACCTGAACCTTAGTATAACCTGAACCTTAGTATAACCTGAACCTTAGTATAACCTGAACCCTAACCTGAACCCTAACCTAAACCTTAGTATAACCTGAACCTTAGTATAACTTGAACCTTAGTATAACCTGAACCTTAGTATAACCTGAACCTTAGTATAACCTGAACCTTAGTATAACCTGAACCTTAGTATAACCTGAACCTTAGTATAACCTGAACCTTAGTATAACCTGAACCTTAGTATAACCTGAACCTTAGTATAACCTGAACCTTAGTATAACCTGAACCTTAGTATAACCTGAACCTTAGTATAACCTAAACCTTAGTATAACCTGAACCTTAGTATAACCTGAACCTTAGTATAACTTGAACCTTAGTATAACCTGAACCTTAGTATAACCTGAACCTTAGTATAACCTGAACCTTAGTATAACCTGAACCTTAGTATAACCTGAACCTTGAAACAGGCCTTAAACCTAAAAAAAAGGCCTTTGAAGAAGCAAAGACTGATCCAAAATGTTCTCACTATCTCTGTTCACACGTGCCACACACCAACATTTCCTCTTACCTACGTCCATCAGGAGTCCATGTCCACTACTGTCCTGCGTAATTCATAGTGTTCATGGCTGTCGGGCTTTGTGCATTTTTAAACCACTCTCACAATAACAGTGAGGAGGATCAGGAGGAAAAGTCTGTTGCTGCTGCTGTGCTGGCTCCTGTTAAAACAGCTGCTTGTGATGGGAAATCGCCCGCTGCAGAGCTCACACCACTGATTCCAGTTTGCCTTTCCAGATGTATTATTCAGTGTTTGAACCAGAAGTTAGGACTGGCAAATACATACTGTATTTACACAGCATATATATGTGGCTGTTGGAGAAAAGACAGCCTGAGCTGTAAGGCTGCAGCACATCAAAGGGTGTTGTCATTCCCACGTTGCAGGGAAAATAAATCTAACCATCTGGAGTTGCCCTCTCGTTGAACTGGGAACCTGTATATGTGCGGTTGTAAACCCAGCCTGAGAAATTGTGAGAGAAACATTAGCGTTGTGATGCTGTTTTAGAAACATGCAGTGCAGACATTTGATTCGTTCATCTTCCGGATGAACTCCTGGCCTCTTCTTTAGTCGCGGTAAACAGGCGAGCTGTGACCGATTAGGACGTTTGTTGAGATCAGCTCTTTTTTTTTACTCCTCTGGTCAGACTGAGAAAGACCAATCCTGGGGAAATAGAGCCGCGTCAGGGAGATAAAGGCAGAAAAGGCAAAGGACAATTCTTTAGCCTAATGACAGATCTATATCTAGCTGAATCCGCTGTCTCCCAGCAAGTGGCTTAGTTTTATCACTCAGCTTGCTATTTTAATTACGGATTTGTCACATCCCGCTGGCCAAAATTAGACAATAGCTTTTGATGTTGGAGTCTAGAACTCAGCCTTTGATTATATCCATGTTATTAGGGGATGCAGCTCGGGCTAACCCCCTCTCCGTCCCTGTAACGGAAACATAACCACGCTCGAGGTGATGGTGTTGAAGATTAAAATGTTTTCCTGCAGAGACATGGAGGGATTTATTTGACAGCTTGAAAGCTGAGCAAACGTATGTAAATGTAGAGCTGATTGATTGAAAGGCGGTTGTGATGAGCGGAGGCTAGGATTCTATAATTGATGGTTTGAAACAGAACAGCCCCACAGGCTAGCCAGTTGTGACTTCAAACAACTTTAATTTGTAGCTCAGAGAGTCCAAGATGAGTTCCTGTTCAGCTCGGCTCAGAGCCATGTAAAGTAGACATTTCTCGGTAGAAAGAGCTCTAAAAAGATGCTTGCTGAAGCCAGGTGTAATCCTGTGAAAACCATAGCCAGATGGACTGAATCCACATTCAAATTCACTGAAAATCCTGTCAGACTGAAAAAGTGCAAATGCAAGTGCCTTTCCCAGTCCAAATACAGTGCAGTGAGCAGTTTAAATGAAATTAATTAACGAGTAAATTAAAATGTTGAATTGGATTGCAAACCTTTTGCAAGCGAGAGTAGAGTGGTGGCAATGTGATGCAAACAAGCTCGAGTCAATTAAAATACCAAACCGTTTCTCCACATGTGCTGGCTCCGAAGACGAGTATTATGAGAGCATGTGTTGAGAACAAAATCACTTTCTGTGTTAGCATTGACACCGGACCAAAGCACTGCCAATTAAAGTTGGACAGTAATGTAAAACATTCTCACAAGTGTCGACAGGTCGGCGCGAAAATGAATTCCCATCACCGGAGACCAGGCGTCAGATTTGTATTTAGCAGCAGATCCAACCAAAATGACATGATGTACTTAGGAAACACGTTTTATATTATATCTGTTGGGACTGCAGCTTCTCTCAGATGTCAAATATAGCTATTTAGTGTTTGTAGTCACTTTAAAGCAGCTCCCCTGAGCAGCAAGTGTGAAGGACTTAGTGCTTAAGTGTACTTAATGCTTAAACTTTAATCCAGCAATAACACCGAGGTGGAGCTCAGGGAGAAGTCTTTGTCAAAAGGAAATCAATATACATTTTCTATCTCCAAATATAAGTGTTGCACTAGAGAGGCTCTTAGTGCTTATTATTAATTGTATGAATGAGAAATTATGGAATAAATGATCATTTTATTTGTTTCATAATGTCTGCAGTGCATATTTGTGAGCGTTCGGGCTCACACCTGATGGAAGGACCACTCGGTACGTTGAAACACAATGAAATCTGTATTACGGAACAGTACTTTCGCAACGGTACTGGCGGTTAGTGGCTCTCGTTCTGCGGGCGAGGGGAAAACAGTCCTCACTCAGGCCCCCGTCTACTGCCACCTGAGCAGAACCAGGTTACGACCATGACTTCAATCAGTGCCTGATTACCTGATCCCGATCAGCTGTCTGGCCTCCGGCTGAGCCACTCCTACCACTCCAGCAGCCGGTGCCCTAACCACACCCCTAAGCACAATATTGAAGTAACAGATATTAGTGAGAAGCTTCTTCACTTTAATAAATGAAGTTATTATTTTAGTTTTTAAAAATCTGAAAAACCTTCATCAGCAATAAACATGTAAACATCTTTCCCTATTCTTTAGGAATAACATGCAATATAAATCTTGCAAGCACTGATGCACAAACAAATGGCTCTGGAAAAACCTTGCATAAGTAAAAGCCCCTTTAATACATATTGTATAGGGTGAAATGCATAACCCATATACGACATTACATAAAACGTCCCCTGTCGATCAGGTCATTTATGACTGTATTCACAGTTGTGTGAAATAATCAACTTAAAGATAAGACATTTATATAAGGCTAACTGTTGGTGAATTCAGGATAAATATGTACCTTTTAAGTGAGATAAACATCTTAATGTGTCATTTGGATTCTTTCTTGCTAGTAGTCGAGAGAATTAATATTATTAATAATAAATTAGATCTGAAAACTGACCCGTGCATGAACAAGCCTTATGTTTAGTGTCTCGCTTTAATACGGAACACTTTGGGACAAATAGTTTGACCCTACGCCAAAAGAAAAAGGTTCCTTGTCTTTGATTCCAGACATAAAGACCATGTTTGCTGGTTTGGTTGTTAAAGCTTAGTCATACTGAAGGTGGTTCTCTTGTGGGTTTTTACACAAGTAGTGTTCAAAGAGGCATCGGAGACAGAATTATAGCCAGCTGTCGGAGGAGAGACCCAACGAGAGGCAGCAGTAGGTGGAAGGTTGTTCATGTAACACGCTTCACACAACCATGGCAACAATCACAGAGCCCCCGTTTGAGACGACGAGTACTAACTATTGAACTCCCTGTGGTGTGCTTTTTGTAGGAACGCTCAACAGCTACAAGGGTTACAGCAAAAAAACAAGCCTTTTGATTTCTGTGTAAATCCAAATGGCTGTAAAATCTCAGAGGAGGGTAGAAACTTTTGACATGGTGTCAGTATAAAAGTGCTGTTTAATCCCAAACAACATTGCTATACCAAGCAGAAAATGGCCGCGTGGTTATCGTAGGAATTGTACGCACAACGCTGGGCGTAGCATATCTCCATATTTAGTCTGTAAACTCAAAACAGTCTTGCACACTTTGGGATATTGGATTATCCAGCTCAACAATGAGGCATTAGATGCTATTGCCAACCAGATGTGCTCATTGAGAACGTAAACAAAGGAGGGGGAAGAGACCAGGCCTAAGCTAAGGCTAACTCCCCATTAGCTGTCCCTCACAGCATCATTCGACTGGCGGACTCTAATCTCATAAAATGCAATGTTTTATGAAAGCTGACCAATTGGAAGCGGTGTCTTGTTTGTTCATTTGTGTGAAATTAAAATATAAAACGTCAGAGTGATATATGTTGGGCTGATGCAGGAAAGGAGAAATCAGCGGGACGTCCTCGTCTTTTAGTAACGGCGCTCCTCTCAACGTCTCAATGTCAAAGCATCCACCCTGCAAGAAGACATGTTGTCAATGACCAGGAGGGACACATCGATCGACCCACCATGCACACTCAGGGAAGCTGTCAGGCAGAAAAATACTCTCACACACACACACACACACACACACACACACACACACACACACACACACACACACACACACACACACACACACATACACACACCTGTGAGGCAGAAACACTCGCATGAATGCACCAAGTTGGCAGGTGGATGCAGAAAAACACAGCACACACAAACCGAGACACACTGAAACTGGGGGAAGTTGGCAGGTAGTTGTGGTCACACATACACACCCACCCACCCCCCCCACACACACACACACACACACACACACACACACACACACACACACACACACATAGAGACAGGTAAAGAACAAAGCCCTCCAAACATCTGTGCTCCCCGAGCAGCCTGACCTGACTAGCTGAGTGAGATTTGGTCCTGTTGTCTCTCGGTCTCCGGGGGAGGGGGGGGGGGGGAGGAGTGTTTCAGGCCTCAGGTGAGCCGGGACAAATGAATGATGCCGAGCTGCGGGAAGGAGATTTAATCTCAGTGCTCTTCAGCGTGCGACTCTTGAGTAAATAGGCTGCGGGATGCTGCCGGAGTCCGCATGCAGAGGGAACTGAAGGTTAAAGTAACTCGTCCTCCCCACTGTCGACTTAGACACGCTCCATTATAGCTGCTCCGTTTTCATCAGTGGGGAGGAACAGGGCGGTCAGTGGCTTATTTAGAAGCTTAATAAATACAGAAAGAGGGAACTTTTATTTCCAGGAAAAGGAAGAGCTGGAAACTGTTTTAAACCGGGGGGTTAAAAGGTTTGTCGATGATGCATTGTGGTCCCCTCCTTGATTTTCCTTCATTGTCTTTCTGCAGTCGTGCAAACATTATGGTACTGTTTATGGTCAATCCCCATGCAGAAAAAAAGGAATCGTTTCTCCTAAGACAAAGCTGGGACGATAGTATGCTGTATGTCACGCAACAGTCACTCTGAATTAAGAGGAGACGGTATTGTATTACAGCAAAACTGATTTTACACATCAAAGTGTGCTAAGTAAGGCAGTATTACTACGGTTATGATATGAGTTATTCAAGCCTTTTGTGACCCCAGAGGGAGCTGTGCAAAATGAAATGCATTGCCATAAGTAGTGACATGTTATGTGAGTGTTAGTTGGGTCTTAAGAGTATTTGAAAAAGTCTGGGGAACAAAGAAAGTGAGGTTACTTCAAGCTAACGGTAGGAAGTTACATTAGCTGCTACATACATTGTCAAATTATGAGAGCTGCATTCGTGGCAAGACCCAGATTTCTACCATCAAGAAACAATTGCATTTCCATCCTAAAAGGAATACATTGTTCATTGTGAGTCGGCCGATGTTTAAGAACTGCAATGAATGTTATTTTGAAATGACTGTCATTACTTTAAACAAAAAGATTACAATAAAACCACCTGTTCCCCCGGGCATCAAATGAAGATACACATTTGAATTCTCCTCTGAAAGCTGTTGCCAATATGCACATGTAGGAGTCTTGCAGTCTCATTAGTTTGCAAAGATTTGAGAAAAAAAGTTTCATTTTGTCCGATTTCTCCGGTCTGAATGTGGTCATTCTGTCAGGCTCCACTGCTTGCAATATACAACAAACTTGTAGTTAATGAATTAAGATATTATAATATGCAATTTCAAGATAAAACACATACTTTAAAGTCTAAAATACTTCAAACTGTAAAGGTAAATGTGGGCCAGAGCTACATTTCAAGTATCCGACGGTTTAGGGTTTTTTCCGAGCTTTAAAGCCACCCAGTATTTAATGATGTGCAGGTGAACACATTGTCGTGTACTCGAACTGGAGCAGATGCAGGGTTTTAAATCATGGCCTGTATTTCAGTGGCATTTCAATAACTATATTTCTCAACGTGTGACAGGTTTTACAACATCTCACAGTCCTATTTCGTGGGACTAAATAGTATGAAATCATAAATCACAGTGGTGCCGGTTAGAAAGTGAGACGCCACCACAGGAGCAGCAGGTTGTTTACGTCCCCCCCTCGACGAGGGTTCAACTATATGTTGATCCTCTAGGTGCAATCACTGATGGATAGGGTGTTTCTATCCAAACATCAGTCAAACTCTTACAGCACGATATATCCCGTTGTCATCTAGAGTCTCTTTTTTAAATACAGTCTCCCAGTGCGTTGGAAAAATGTCCAAATCTGGTGACAAGGTCTCTAAACTGGCAGCGAGTTTCAATTCATCTGTCAGCCTCCTACAATTACAACATCTTGGTTTTCTGTCTACATCTGTCCGCAATGCCTCAAAAAGAATTAAATGTCTTTTGCAAACAAAGAGTTCATCATGCATCGATTGAAGTCAGACTTCTCTTCGTGATTGGTCAGGAAACATGTCAGACGGCTTAGCATAAACACAAAGGTTGAAGTAAAGATATTGTGACGGATAAGATGTTATTAAAGCAAACGCAGCACAAACAATTTGCAGTGCTTCGTCTTTATGATATCGCCTGCACAATAAAAGTTAAGAAAACAATCATACTGATGAGGAAACGTTGAGGAAACGATGTTATTATACTCTGGCGTTGTGCAGCTAAACCCATTTCCAAACCTCCATCGGATGATTAATGAGCGCCATCGTTTACATTTTTGGCTTTTCAACAAATATCTCATCCAGAGAGGCTTAATGATGGGTGCAACACTACTGTGAGCTTCAATACCTGGATCATCAGCATGACTTGCAGGCTGTAAAAAAAGGACAATCCTTCAATGATCATGACTGATGGATTGCACAGAAAATAACTCAAATAAGAGATGATTCATATCGCTTGAAGGGGGCTGCAATAGTGGAAAGGTAAAGATTGCATTCAGGGTGATTTTAAACCTGTAATGAATTGAGAACAACATATCCACCCATGTATCAGCTGAGAAAGTGTCAGAGACATTTGGACACAGTCAAAACACGTCTTGAATTAGAATAAGTGTATCGACTTAAGGATGATTTCTCTCCGCGCTTGTAGAGCAGAGTTTTAGCGGATGACGTTTTGACAGCAGCGATATGCGAGTGTCCCTGGTGGAGCTTCTCACCCGGCAAACTGGCTGCCAGTTTCTGCAGGCACTCGTGTTCTGATTTACTTTATAACTGGGACATGTCTTCATATTTAACACCGGCTCCAGAAATGCTGTGAAAGATATAGCGTCTGACAGGAACACCAGAGGAGCAGGTGACACTTTTTATGAACCACCTTCTCCGCGTGTTCACAAGCAGATGGCGTGCGGTGATTCAGGAGGAACGACTGGAAAGAAAAACCCAAGATAAACGGTCAGACTGAAGCACAATCTGTGTCTCTGATTGAGGGAATATTTCTGAGAAGTCACGTCAAACACTGTGAGGAATAAATGAAGCCACCAAGTTATTATCTCTCACTGCAAGTTGAATAACAAGATCAGGCGGTAAAGGAGGCAAATGAATGAACGGGAACATAGTGGTTCAGTAACCAATCACACCTCGGATACAGTATGCATTTATATTATTGACTTTAAGCCCCTACCCCTGAACAGCAGTCATGTAACCACTGCTTAGCAACCACAACAAGGCAGTGCAGCTTGTCAGGCTTTTCTCAACATGCCGAAGCCGTGTGCACGAGGCTGTATAGAGATGCTCTCCGTAGATAAATAGTTTGGACGGTGCTTTCTGTTTCTAGCTTGCTCTAAAACCAAAAACACAAGAGCAACAGTGTTGGGAATCTATTAAACTGTCTTATGTCTTATTAAAGTTTGTGTTTGGGAGCCATTTAGCAGCTTAATGTTGGAGCGGTGTGCATGAGCCTGTATACAACCATATTTACAACATCTGGAGGGTTTAGTCAGTAGTTTGTGTTGTTTAACCTCCTCCAAAAGTGTAGGGAATCTATTTAACTGTATCCGTCTGCTCCCGTGTAAGTTGCAAACGTCAGCTTTAGGTTTTCCAACTTACAGCCTTATTTAACCAATGTTTAGTAGCCATTCTTGGATGCTAGTATGTCTTAATGAGGGCTAACATTAGCAGCTCATTAGCATGTTGGAGCGGTTAGCACAGGGCTGTGAGAGATACAGCGCAACATAAATCCAAAACTAAAAACACAGGAGCAAAAGTAACTGATGTCTTTAAACGGTTTGTCAGCTGCAGATGTTTGCATTTCTGGCTAACTCGCTTTGGACATACAAACTAACCGCACGATACATCCAAGGCTCTCAGTGTTTCAGACTACCTTTAGTGGTGGATTACAGGTTCCATGTGTAGTTTCTCTCCACCATATGCACACCATTCCTGGATGCTACTATATGAAAGTGTAGGCAAGCAATAGCAGATATTACAGCTCAATTAGATCTAATGAAGTTTACTCTCCATCGATCCTTTCCAAAGTCGATTCCTCTGTTAGCGTTACTTTGGTTTGTATTTAAAACCACAACACAAACTGTAAAGCATAGGCCTTGATCAAACCTTTATCTTGTACAATGATAGAGACTAAGCTCAACTGTCTAGCATTTTTTATTTGCCTCCTACGGTCTCTAGAGGTTGGTGTTAAGTTGTTGTATTTCGTTATAGCAGTAATCTAATGATAGCCTTATAAGCTAGCAACCAAAGCTAACATAATCTGCCAGGGACAATTTGCATCTCTACAAACAACATTCACAGTTAGGTTAGAAATAATTGTGCCGGTAGAATAGTTACTCAGTACGCCTGTTTACTATTGGGTAAGAGAGCTGCAGGAACAGATTGACGATGCAGAGCTGCAGGAACAGATTCACGATGCAGAGCTGCAGGAACAGATTCACGATGCAGAGCTGCAGGAACAGATTCACGATGCAGAGCTGCAGGAACAGATTCACGATGCAGAACTGCAGGAACAGATTCACGATGCAGAGCTGCAGGAACAGATTCACGATGCAGAGCTGCAGGAACAGATTCACGATGCAGAGCTGCAGGAACAGATTCACGATGCAGAACTGCAGGAACAGATTCACGATGCAGAGCTGCAGGAACAGATTCACGATGCAGAACTGCAGGAACAGATTCACGATGCAGAGCTGCAGGAACAGATTCACGATGCAGAACTGCAGGAACAGATTCACGATGCAGAGCTGCAGGAACAGATTCACGATGCAGAACTGCAGGAACAGATTCACGATGCAGAGCTGCAGGAACAGATTCACGATGCAGAGCTGCAGGAACAGATTCACGATGCAGAGCTGCAGGAACAGATTCACGATGCAGAACTGCAGGAACAGATTCAGGATGCAGAGCTGCAGGAACAGATTCACGATGCAGAACTGCAGGCTCACAAAACAGAGCTGCAGGCTCAGACAAAAGAAAAGAGAAACACACGAGTGCGCTCAGGCCAAAGCACCAGAAGGTAACTTTCTCTGTCGGTCTGCTGTGCTGGTTGAACCCCGAGAAGTTAAGAGAGTCGTGGCAGAGTGTTGAAGATCTGCAGCCTCTGTCCTCTGTGGAATCGCCGGCTTTTAGAAAGCTTGTCAGCCAAATCCCCGTTAACACACCAATGAGAACGTGAGCTAACGCTGCCTTAGAGACTCGATCATATCCAGCAGGTCACAGGGCCGTGCAGAGGCTCCACTGACATGTTGTTAATGACACGCAGAGGCGTCATGGTACCGGTATCGTATATTATTCAGCCCACTTAAACGGAGCAGGAGTTTAATTTCAGCATACTGCCATAGATAGCTTTAATTAATGAGCTGCAGTAAAGTACATGTTAGCATTTAAAGCCAAACTTTAGAGGTTATTCTGGTGAAAGTAACTCAGAGTAACGCAAAAGTAGTGTAACTTATTACTTTCAAAAGACAGTAATAAGTATCATGTACTGTATTACATTTTGGAAGTAACTTGCCCATCACTGCAAATAAGTAGCCGCATTTTTCTACCTCTGCTATTTCAAGGAGTTCATCTACCACCAGTACGATGTTTACTGTGCAACGCAACAACAGGAAGGCGTTGGGAGAAGCTAAAGCAGCTACGATCGGCCTCAGTTTCAGGGTGCCTCTCCCTGATGTCTGCTGACGACAGCAGATGCAACAGCTCCTCAACTCTCGCCGCAGGCACTTCAGTTATTCCTCAGTAGGCTTTAAGTAGTCTTGTGTACTCAGTGACATATTGTATATAATACATATAGGCTACAACCAACACACAGAGAGTGGATAAAGATCTTGAAAGTGTACTTATCTACCAAGGACATATTGGACTGGGTGACATACTTGGCAACTGACGGCAAGATGATATAGGGAATGGAAAAAAGTATGCACTGAGCCTCAGCAGCGTCGTAATCTACACGTCTATATTAAACGCCTGCTCCTACAGCTAAGGAAATACACTTCTTGTGTGCATGATTTCATTTTTCCAAGGGCAGTCGATTGCATGTTATTATTGAGTACACAATACAAATGCAGAAGTGAGCCTTGGATTGGTAATGTCACAGTCAAACCCGACAATCAAACTAAAAGAAGCATAAATTAAGTATAAATTCAGACCTCAACCACCTCGCTCCCCCCCCCCCACCTCTCTGACCTCATCAAACGACACGTCCCCGACCCGTAGCCTCAGGTCTGCTGTAACCTACGGCAGCCAATCAGAACCAAGCTCTGGATGTGGGGTGATAGGGTCCCTCCCCAGTCACCTCCCATCTGCCAACACCCTATCTTCTTTCAAAACTCACCTTTTCAGCCTTACCTTCAACTCCTAATCCTCCGACCCCTCGCCCCTAGCTTAGCATCTTTTTATTGTTGTTATTGCTTTTAACGTGCTGTGACAACCAGCCCAAACTCTATGTAAATAACACGTATTGTCATTGTTAACTATCTTAAATTATGGTTTTTTCTCATGGTGACCCATTTATGCAGTGGATCCTGGTACACCTGTGCAGAAAATGTCACGCTTTGATGTATTTAATCGAAAATGTGTCCACAAGCTCGTCATAATCAGACCCGGGGCGTAAAAACATAATAAAGTGAGTTTTCTAAATTGGTTGCATTGCCCTTTCTGCATTGAGTAATTATTGTTAAACAAATACTGGACACTGATTGCCCGCAATGTAATTTAATTCCACAGTAAATCACATTTCTAACTCACGATTTAATTGAATATTCAACATGTTTGTTTTGGCTCTTCACCTACAGATCTGCTTCGTGTTGCCGGGCATTAAACATGCTTGTTAATTTCATGCATATTTTAAAGCAGCTTCTGTCTGGCGTCTAACCTCGTGGTGTTCTGCAGTTCCGTCGCGCCTCCCATATTTATCTCGATGTTTTGTTTGGAAGCCGTGTTTAAATATAGAATATGTGTACACACTTTGATAGAAGCAGTGTTACTCTCAAGGCAAACCCTACAAGCTGTCATGGTTTATTCAGCAGTTTGGTTTAGGAGCCAACAACTCCTACACTTTCACAAGTCTTTCACACTGAGCCTTGCAGGTATCAGGGGCCAAACTCTTACCCCTGATATTTACCACCTCCACCTACTTTCTGTCTTATCATTCCTCCTCTGTTTATGCCTTTTTTTACTCGCCGTGCCTCTTACTTTTATGAGCGTAGTGCATTTGCAAGATTTGTGTTCGGCTAATCCGTAGCAATATTAGCTTCATTGCTGTAACAACACAAGTGGAAACGTGTTACAGCGGCCTAAACCAGTAAAGATTAGGAAGTACTTGCTGTAGTTTAAGAAACAATACAACGATAAAAAACACAACTGTGCCAAAACACATGCAAAGGAGTATCGTCACCAACTGGATGAAACATGACATGTTCTTTTACATTACAAAGCTTTTAGCTGACACTGTTATCCCAAGTGACTTACAGTAAACCCTAAAGATTCCAACTAAGCACAACAAGAACAGTGCTGACATAATTACTATGGACGAGCAGTATCCCAATAAGTGCTGGTGCATAAGTTAAACTCTTGGGTGTGAATGATATGTAGACTCTCCGCTGTCCTGATATCTCGTTGCACCGTTTGGGAGCCAGGATAGCGAAGGACACAACATAAACGAAACGCTGCAAGAAGCTCAAAACGAAATGGAAACTAGAGATGGATTTCATGATTCTTTTCGGGGATTCAGTTCGCGTCGGTCAGCTCGCCGAGAAGAATCGTTCGTTCAGTCGCGTTTCCGGTACAACGTCATTCAGCGGGGAATCATGGAATGCACGGCTCTCAGCTCCTCGTTCGCAAACGATCGTGGAAACAGTCAACACAGCAGCGTGGTTCAAGGCAAATACATAGCTGCAACTTCATGATTATGTGTGCTTTTAGACAACACACCAGTGGCTAATGTGTGTATCCACCTTGACCTTTATTGAAGGTAAACACTAACAGAGCAGACTACGGCTTGATCAGTGAATGTATTGTCTTACTTTTGTTTTTGTTCTCTCTCAGAGAGGGCTACTAAATAAAGAAATAACGACTCGATGTGCCGACAGACATGTTTCAAAGCTTGGCAGAAAGATTATATTGATGAAAAGGTTTCAAGTCCCCATTGAGCCCAGGCTAGCGCTACTGAGTAACTGACTGACTGAACGAGAACGACTAGAGAGGAATAAATGAGAAGCATTCCTCTCTCTCATTGGCTAAAACTCAACGAGGGCGTCCTAGACTCAACAGACAATAGCATACGATTGGCCCAGCGACTAGTCCGTGGGAGAACGAACGAAAAAACAAAGGAGAGGAAGGTGAATCGAGGAATCAGGTCAGTTCGTTCGTTTCAAAGAGTTTTTCGGTCGAACTGAGTCGTTGGCGAACGATCCACCTCTAATGGAAACCAGGGGAAGCTTAAGGCGATGCACACAGTGTTGCTGACGTTCAGGATTATAAAGCTGTCGGCGCAGTTAGCCTTTGTTTTGTCAGTATATTTGAAAGGATTTGGGATAGCTAGTTTAGCAAGTGAGCTTACAGCAGTTCTGCGATAAAGTCGGAAGGAGTCATGTGATCACATTGTTAAAAAAATAAACTTATGTAAGGTACGTTTCCAGAGACAGCTGTCCACCTTTATAACCCTGAAGGTCACCCAGCGCTCCGGTCCCAGCTGTGCGCGTCACTTTTTAGTGTCCCCTGGTTTCCTTTGTGCAGCGTATTGAATGTTGCTCCTGTTTCCCAAAATAAAAAGACTCCTTAAATAATCCTTTATAGTAACTAACTGGAATTAGAATAGAACAGAGACGTACAGAAGACTTCTTTTTCTCACCATGCTGAGCTCGACTTTTATTCGCCTGACATATTTATCAGAAGGAGACACTTTTTATAATTCTGTCCTCATTAGAAAATGTCCCCCTGTGTTGCTTCAATGCCGACCGTAAACCCGGCTCTGCAGGTCCGGTGTCATCCCGCAGTTTATTTGTGCTTTGGAGATTTAAAACCATTTGAACTCTAATGGTCCCAGTATTCTCTCATAAGAGGCTTCAAAGCTGAATAAATAAAAATGTGACTTTTTGATGGAATGAACTTTTTGCTGCATCACCCTGAAAGAATAATAAAGACATTCAAATATTAATGAGGTTCTTTTAATTCACCATTAGCGTACATCACCATGTGAACACATTTAATTGTGTACTGTATCTTTAGAAACGTTAATTCAAAATAGTAAATATGAAATGCTTCTCTTTTCTGGTTGCATTTAGTGATATCCCAGCATTTACAGATAATAATATTCATGTTTCTGTTCAAACATAGCATCATGTCTGCCTGTTTTCTCTACTTGTGTTCAATATCTTTGGAAAGGGTTTTAAAGAATGCTCTTTTTCTCCCTCCTGCCCCCTCTTCTCTCCCCCTGCCTGTCTGCGGTTTAGTGGTCCAGCATATAAAGCGCAGAGACATCATCCTGAAGAGGGAGTTGGGTGAGGGAGCGTTCGGGAAAGTCTTCTTGGCAGAGTGTTACAACCTCTGCCCCACCAAGGACAAGATGCTGGTGGCTGTCAAGGTAGGTTTTTCTCAGCGCGCTCGGGTTATGAACGGCAGGAGAAAAGGGAATTGTTTGACATTTTCCGACAACACACTTACTCACTTTCTATCGGAGAGAGAAAGATCCCTGCTGTAGGAAGACTGAAAACCAGCCTTTGCAGAATGGAACAAAAGAAGCAGTGTCCTTGTCATGGACAACAATCCCACAATGCAATGCGGCTCATTTTTATAGACTTTAAACGTTTAGTTGACTAGTTAGTCTTTTCACCCTCTGTCTGAAACCGGAGCCTGCAGAGTGTGCTCTGATTGGTTAGCTGGTCGACTCTGTTGTGATTGGTCAACCGCTTAAAGGTGTCCCACCCCTTAGCCTGCAATGTAATAAAAGAGCGAGTGTTACGTAGTGATGTCACTCTGTTCAGGAAGTAAACAAACAAGTCCAAGGGAGGCGTTTCAGGCGGGCGGGGGTGAGAGAAACTTCCTCTGGAGCAAATACTAGACACATTTGAGCCTTTGCAGACCATTAGCATGCACTAAAACAAAGTACAGGAAAGGGAAAATCCCAAAGGAGCAGAAAAGGGCCTCTTTAATGCAACTGAAGCAGCTACAGACTCATTGAATCTGCAGCTTATTGTGACGAGTGTTGGCACACGTTAAATAGATATTGCTTTGTGACTCCTTTGAGTGTTTTTATGACGCTACAACAAAGAATATACCCCAAAAAGGATAATCGTGCCTATCACTTGCTTGTCTCAGCATTCAAGGATGAACCAGCCTCCTCTACAGTGTCCTGTTTGTGCAGTTTCCTCCGAACGTGTTGCTGAAAGAAGCTCTCTGAATACACGTTAAGGTCAACAGAAGGAAAACTCACGGCAGTGCTTGGCCTCGATTTATTGAAGTGGAGCACTTGAAGGTATTGTTTTGGAGGGATGCCCAGACACAAGACACATTTCCTTAGGAGTGCGGTTTGATTTGGTAATAGGATTTTATTGCCATTTTACCGACTGTGCCGTACATCTCAACCTTCCACAGCACATGTGAGTAAATGCATTCCCATCCCAGGGTGTGTGCATGTGTAATAATGTCAGGACTCCAGGAGATCAAGAGAGGCGGCTCGCTGTGTATTCTCCAAGTGTCAAGAGTCTTTTTTTCCCTCCAATAGCGGCTGCAGTAAGCCATGTTATTTGATTTTTCCTTCGTCTCTGATACCGTCACCTTCAGCTGACATCCCATCAAGATTTGATTTTCTTATGAATACTCCACTTCACAGGAGTTCAAGGCAGTCCTTTCTTGATCCATCTACCAATCAGATCAATTCTGTTGTGTAAAGTTGTTCCATCGTGCTCTCTAAAAGCCATGCACTGGATTATTAGGTGGATAAAATGCACAGCCACGTACCGTATGCCGTATTGCTAAACAACACAGACGACACTCTTCAATCACAACAGAGTTTCATGGCTTTGTTGATGAACATAAGTAACGGTGTGGACTCAATGCCACGTTTACCCTGGACTATCAGGTGAACCCCATAATCACACTGTCTTTCCTTTCCTTTTCCCATGGAGTCCATCTGTTGAGGATAAAGGACTGCTGGCAGTGACAAAAGGCAACAGATGATTAGGAATACAGAAATTGTTCCAGACAACAGGACTATGACTGCAGCTGAAAAGCCTTTTCTCTCGAACATGGTATCTAAGTGGCAGCCATGATAAGAGCTGTAGAAATTCCCTAAGTGCTAAGTTAAGGGACTTCAATGCTTCCTTTCTTATCTCTCTTAGCATAGTGTACACTGGACCCGCCTTATTGAAAAGACAGGAGATAATGCTGACCCGCCATTCATCAACGTTTAAAGCGACTCACCATTCAACCGTCAATAGAATCCACGTCTATTTTTCACACATTCAATTCAATTGAGGATCCTTTTCAAGAGGTTTGGAAAGAAATGCTTTATTGAATTCAACAGCATTGAATTTATCACTCAAAAAAGTCCCGTAGAAAACAGAAATCCTCCATCCATTGAGGTCTGTGCAGTAGAAGTACTCAGGTCTTGTACTTCAGTAAAGTAGAAGTACTCAGGTCTTGTACTTGAGTAAAGTAGAAGTACTCAGATCTTCTACTTGAGTAAAGTAGAAGTACTCAGATCTTGTACTTGAGTAAAGTAGAAGTACTCAGGTCTTGTACTTGAGTAAAGTAGAAGTACTCAGATCTTCTCCTTGAGTAAAGTAGAAGTACTCAGATCTTGTACTTGAGTAAAGTAGAAGTACTCAGATCTTGTACTTGAGTAAAGTAGAAGTACTCAGGTCTTGTACTTGAGTAAAGTAGAAGTACTCAGATCTTGTACTTGAGTAAAGTAGAAGTACTCAGATCTTGTACTTGAGTAAAGTAGAAGTACTCAGATATTGTACTTGAGTAAAAGTAGAAGTACTCAGATCTTGTTCTTGAGTAAAGTAGAAGTACTCAGGTCTTGTACTTGAGTAAAGTAGAAGTACTCAGATCTTGTACTTGAGTAAAGTAGAAGTACTCAGATATTGTACTTGAGTAAAGTAGAAGTACTCAGATCTTGTACTTGAGTAAAGTAGAAGTACTCAGATATTGTACTTGAGTAAAGTAGAAGTACTCAGATCTTGTACTTGAGTAAAGTAGAAGTACTCAGGTCTTGTACTTGAGTAAAGTAGAAGTACTCAGATCTTGTACTTGAGTAAAGTAGAAGTACTCAGATCTTGTACTTGAGTAAAGTAGAAGTACCAGAGTGTAGGAATACTCTGTCTCAGTAAAAGTATTCTAAATGTTCCTCCAGTGAAAGTAGAAAGTACTCTCCTCTAAATGTACTTAAAGTAGCGACAGTAAAAGTAGTCATTGTCTGATTGGTCCATTTCAGAATAATATCTCTGATATGTTTTATAATGGTTGATCATTAAAGTGTTCTCAGAGCTGGTAAAGGTGCAGCTAGTTTGAATGGCTTTGTATACTGCAGGGTAGCTGCTGGATTTACTGCAGGTGAACTACAGTCTGATTTAAGGGAGATTATATTTACCATCATTAATCCTAATCTGCCTAGCAACTAAAGGGATTAAATACATGTAGTGGAATAAAAGTACACATAAGCAAAACATGGAAAAACTCAAGTACCTGAAAATTGTACTTAAGTACAGTTATTGAGGTAATGTACTTAGTCGTGCTGATCTTTATGAGGTAAAGTTTAGTGTGTTAAAGAGGATTGGTAGGTCATGAGTTGAGTGAAATGCCAACAGCATGGTGCTGGTAGAAGACACTTTGTTGGTAGGACTCGTCCCCTCAGAAGCATGAATGTACATATTTGGTAACACAGTCCATGTAAAGTCTGGAAAGTGGTGGACTTACCAAACTACAGTGATGTCAAGACTATAGAGCTACTCCTCTCGCACGGCCATAAATTCAAGGACAAATTGGGTGAACTGAATGGATGATTAAAACAGAGGAGCTGTAATTGGATTATAGAGTGCAACTGACATTGCAGTAAAACTTAGGGGCCAGACACCGGATGTGCCCAAAGAAGAAGCTTTCAGGAAGAAAAGGCGGAAACAAAGACTTGGTTTTTCTATGCTCTCAAAGTTTGGGTTCTCTTTGGAACAGATTAGAAATGATATGGTGCGTTCCAGTGTCCATTGGCAATTTGTACGGTGAAAAATGTCAAGGAAGCTGCCCTAAAATAGCCGTCAAATCTTGTTTTGCTTCAAGAATGAACAGCCAACATACCGTATTACAATTTAACTGATCAGGAATTATATGTAGTTTTATACCTGGCTTCAATAAACAATTGAAGGCCGTAATGGATATATTGCATTCTGCAGACTTGTCCCAAACAGCCATTGTTATGTTGTCCTTTTTGAAGGCCCATAGCTGACTTATATTCTTCCTTTCAGACACTGAAGGATCCCAACCTGTCGGCGAGAAAGGACTTCCAGAGGGAGGCGGAGCTGCTGACCAACCTGCAGCACGACCACATCGTTAAGTTCTACGGAGTGTGTGTAGACGGAGACCCTCTCATCATGGTGTTCGAGTACATGAAGCACGGAGACCTCAACAAATTCCTCAGGTCGGTTCTCACTGAAGGTTGAGTCAGGTTTAACCTTAATGTACAGAGCTGCTGCCGCCTGAGCAAGCTGGAGCTTAATCATAAGAACAGACAGGAAGACGTAAAGAAGGTGGAAGCATAATGCAGTGCAGGTGTGTGTGTGTGTGTGTGTGTGTGTGTGTGTGTGTGTGTGTGTGTGTGTGTGTGTGTGTGTGTGTGTGTGTGTGTGTGTGTGTGTGTGTGTGTGTATGTGTATGTGTGTGTGTGTGTGTATGTGTTACTTTAGCTCGAAGCCTTTTCACTCTTTTGACTTTCAATATCCACCAATTTATTGACCGTAATTCAAAGTTAAACTGGATATTTTTTAGCTTTGGAAAGGAGATTGCGCTGCAGAACGGTTTCACATCAAACATGCCATCTTTAGGAGTTACCTTGTTCAGATTGAGTCCTCTAACTCCAAATTAGCAAAGATTTGGATAGATTATTTCACCCCTTAGTCACCAAAGATGAAATTGGACCAGTTTTTCAAATGCCACATTTCTTCGAACCATCCTGGAACTAAAACATATATTTTAGAAATCAACAATAAATAAACCAATTTGTTTTAAGAAACATGTTCCTCATATATAAGTTTACTTAGCTATACTCATTGCGTTTCCCAAGCTTTAGAACATGCCCACTTAGGAACCAGGAAGACATTTCTTTAGTTGAAGAACTTTGATAAGAACTTCAGAAAGGGTCAAAGAAAAGGTTTTGTCACATTGCTGCAGCCATGGATCTTCACAGCTCTGCAGGTTAGCAGACACTGAGTGCTTTTGTTCCGTTCTGTTCCGTAATGTCAGACCGTACCGAGGGAAGTGACCTCTGATAAGCTCCAACAAAAGCGACACGACGCCCGTACAGCGAGCGCTTTGGTATCGGGAAGTGAAAGTCGGTGTTCACAGGAGGAGTCTGGGATAGAAGTGTGTTTTATCAAGAGCGTTGACAGCAGCTGTGCAAATGTGTGTGTGTGTGTGTGTGTGTGTGTGTGTGTGTGTGTGTGTGTGTGTGGTTTATCTTGTTTTTGAAGTTTGAGCAAGTTGAAAAGATGACGTGTTACTATTGAGCTCCAGTGTGTGTGTGTGTGTGAGGATTCAAGAGCGTGTGAAGACTTTCTGTTGGGAAATCATTCCTGAAATGAAAGGCAATGTCGCGAATGATGAAATTCTTTCATGCAAGGTGCAAGACGTGGCTGATTTTCGGTCTATTGGTCCTGTTGGTCACATTTAACAAATGATATGTGCGGGGAATCAGTGGGAATGGAAAAGAGGATCTGATGGGTCCAGAATAACCTTCACATACAGTGGGGCAAAAAAGTATTTAGTCAGCCACCAATTGTGCAAGTTCTCCCATTTAAAAAGATGAGAGAGGCCTGTAATTTTCATCATAGGTATACCTCAACTATGAGAGACAAAATGAGGAAAAAAAAATCCAGGAAATCACATTGTAGGATTTTTAAGGAATTAATTGTAAATTCCTCGGTAAAATAAGTATTTGGTCACCTACAAACAAGCAAGATTTCTGGCTCTCACAGACCTGTAACTTCTTCTTTAAGAGGCTCCTCTGTCCTCCACTCGTTACCTGTATTAATGGCACCTTTTTGAACTCGTTATCAGTATAAAAGACACCTGTCCACAACCTCAAACAGTCATACTCCAAACTCCACTATGGCCAAGACCAAAGAGCTGTCAAAGGAGACCAGAGACAAAATTGTAGACCTGCACCAGGCTGGGAAAACTGAATCTGCAATAGGTAAGCAGCTTGGTGTGAAGAAATCAACTGTGGGAGCAATTATTAGAAAATGGAAGACATACAAGACCACTGCTAATCTCCCTCGATCTGGGGCTCCACGCAAGATCTCACCCCGTGGGGTCAAAATGATCACAAGAACGGTGAGCAAAAATCCCAGAACCACACGGGGGGACCTAGTGAATGACCTGCAGAGAGCTGGGACCAAAGTAACAGAGGCTACCATCAGTAACACACTACGCCGCCAGGGACTTACATCCTGCAGTTCCAGACGTGTCCCCCTGCTTAAGCCAGTACATGTCCAGGCCCGTCTGAAGTTTGCTAGAGGGCATTTGGATGATCCAGAAGAGGATTGGGAGAATGTCATATGGTCAGATGAAACCAAAATAGAACTTTTTGGTAAAAACTCAACTCGTCGTGTTTGGAGGAGAAAGAATGCAGAGTTGCCTCCAAAGAACACCATACCTACTGTGAAGCATGGGGGTGGAAACATCATGCTTTGGGGCTGTTTTTCTGCAAAGGGACCAGGACGACTGATCCGTGTAAAGGAAAGAATGAATGGGGCCATGTATCGTGAGATTTTGAGTGAAAACCTCCTTCCATCAGCAAGGGCACTGAAGATGAAGCGTGGCTGGGTCTTTCAGCATGACAATGATCCCAAACACACCGCCAGGGCAACGAAGGAGTGGCTTCGTAAGAAGCATTTCAAGGTCCTGGAGTGGCCTAGCAGTCTCCAGATCTCAACCCCATAGAAAATCTTTGGAGGGAGTTGAAAGTCCGTGTTGCCCAGCGACAGCCCCAAAACATCACTGCTTTAGAGGAGATCTGCATGGAGGAATGGGCCAAAATACCAGCAACAGTGTGTGAAAACCTTGTGAAGACTTACAGAAAACGTTTGACCTCTGTCGTTGCCAACAAAGGGTATATAACAAAGTATTGAGATGAACTTTTGTTATTGACCAAATACTTATTTTCCACAATCATTTGAAAATAAATTCATTAAAAATCCTACAATGTGATTTCCTGGATTTTTTTTTCTCATTCTGTCTCTCATAGTTGAGGTATACCTATGATGAAAATTACAGGCCTCTCTCATCTTTTTAAATGGGAGAACTTGCACAATTGGTGGCTGACTAAATACTTTTTTGCCCCACTGTAAATGGAGGATGACCTGCAGAGCCACTACTGGATATGCAACCTAAGGAAGAGTGCTGCTAGGGTTGGGAGGGTTCCTTTATGTGGGTCGGAATAAATGGCTGTATTAAAGCCAGAACAAATGAACCAAAGAAAGTGAAAACCATTAAGCAGATTCAGGCAGTAGGCGTATAGATTCACACTTCAAGTATGAGCCTACAGAACAGAACAGCTGACAGAGGAGAGAGGCATCTGATTCACTCAGAATTTTGAAAAAGTATTTAGAATTATGAAAAAAGTGAGGATATTGTTTTTTAAAAAATGGCGGGAATTAAAACAAGTCAGAATTTTGAGGAAAAAGTCGGAATTTTGAGGAAAATAATCTGATTTTTAGGAATGAGGGAAATTGACAATTTTGAAAAAATAGTCAGAAATTCAAAAAAGTCGAAATATCGAGAAAAAAATCTGAAGTTTGAAACAAAATCAAAAGGGAAAAAAATCAGGAGACAAGAAGTGTGAATTGTTTAAAGGTGATTTGGGCCACATGAAGAAGGACTTACGATCTGATAAAGCAGATTCAGGCAGTAGGCGGACAGATCCACACTTCAAGTGTTAGCCTACAGAACAGGACAGCTGACAGAGGAGAGAGGCATCTGATTATTTAACAACTGTAAGGGAATACAGTTTCCTTTTTCCTGTATCTTCATCACCGTTACGTGTTATCTGTTACTTTCCAAGCCTGCTGAGCCGGATCACACACATGCTAAAAGTCAAGAACAGTGAGTCGCTGCAGAAACCAGAGATAAACAGAGAGACAGCCTGAGAGAGATTTTCCCTGCATGGCTCCTCGTCTGTATTCGAGAAGTGACGAGTAGGTGAGAGCAGCAGGAGCTTCTCCCAGGAAATGAGTTCTCGATGAGAGCTTTGCACCCATAGTCAACTTCTTCTGGCAATTATGTGACTAAAAGTACCCTCTGTAAGCCTGAGTTGAAGTTAGGAATACATAAGGCATGTAAAACAGCCCTGAAATAAATGAAAACATTGCCATGAAAACCTCTAACAGCCTCTCTTTGTAATGCTAACTCTCCATAGCTTTACAAATGCAACAGAATAAAGGTTTATTATCACTTTGAAATAGGCTTTGGGGGATTTAAGAAAGGGTGAGAGAGGTCACAGTCTGACATGTGGTAAAGGTTCTCCCATTCAGGATTTAAAAGTGGGAGTAAAGCTTTCAGAGAATGTAGTAACACTAGAATCTGTTCACAAATGGACCGTTTAATTCATGAGTAATACGATGCATCACCAAGGGGCCCGATTATGTTCATGTTCAGGTGTGTATCAGTATGTAGCGTCTCTACTTTAAAGAGTCCTCTCCTGCTGATGTTCAGGTGTATATCAGTATGTAGTGTCTCTACTTTAAAGAGTCCTCTCCTGCTGATGTTCAGGTGTATATCAGTGTGTAGTGTCTCTACTTTAAAGAGTCCTCTCCTGCTGATGTTCAGGTGTATATCAGTGTGTAGAGTCTCTACTTTAAAGAGTCCTCTCCTGCTGATGTTCAGGTGTATATCAGTATGTAGTGTCTCTACTTTAAAGAGTCCTCTCCTGCTGATGTTCAGGTGTATATCAGTATGTAGTGTCTCTACTTTAAAGAGTCCTCTCCTGCTGATGTTCAGGTGTATATCAGTATGTAGTGTCTCTGCTTTAAAGAGTCCTCTCCTGCTGATGTTCAGGTGTATATCAGTATGTAGAGTCTCTACTTTAAAGAGTCCTCTCCTGCTGATGTTCAGGTGTATATCAGTATGTAGAGTCTCTACTTTAAAGAGTCCTCTCCTGCTGATGTTCAGGTGTATATCAGTATGTAGTGTCTCTACTTTAAAGAGTCCTCTCCTGCTGATGTTCAGGTGTATATCAGTATGTAGTGTCTCTACTTTAAAGAGTCCTCTCCTGCTGATGTTCAGGTGTATATCAGTATGTAGAGTCTCTACTTTAAAGAGTCCTCTCCTGCTGATGTTCAGGTGTATATCAGTGTGTAGAGTCTCTACTTTAAAGAGTCCTCTCCTGCTGATGATCAGGTGTATATCAGTATGTAGTGTCTCTACTTTAAAGAGTCCTCTCCTGCTGATGTTCAGGTGTATATCAGTATGTAGTGTCTCTACTTTAAAGAGTCCTCTCCTGCTGATGTTCAGGTGTATATCAGTATGTAGTGTCTCTACTTTAAAGAGTCCTCTCCTGCTGATGTTCAGGTGTATATCAGTATGTAGTGTCTCTGCTTTAAAGAGTCCTCTCCTGCTGATGTTCAGGTGTATATCAGTATGTAGTGTCTCTACTTTAAAGAGTCCTCTCCTGCTGATGTTCAGGTGTATATCAGTATGTAGCGTCTCTACTTTAAAGAGTCCTCTCCTGCTGATGTTCAGGTGTATATCAGTATGTAGTGTCTCTACTTTAAAGAGTCCTCTCCTGCTGATGTTCAGGTGTATATCAGTATGTAGTGTCTCTACTTTAAAGAGTCCTCTCCTGCTGATGTTCAGGTGTATATCAGTATGTAGTGTCTCTACTTTAAAGAGTCCTCTCCTGCTGATGTTCAGGTGTATATCAGTATGTAGTGTCTCTTTATGTTTCTCATACTGTCTGTGCTGCAGCTCCTCTTTTCACCCTCTGTCTGAAACCAGAGCCCAGTCTGCTCTGATTGGTTAGCTGGCGGCTCTGTTGTGATGGATCGACCGCTAAGAGATGTCGATAGCCAATAGAAGTGCAAGTGTAACACAGTGATGTCACTATATGTTAGTAAATAAAGGATTTCAAAGGAGGCGTTTCAGGGAGGGATGCCCTCTCCCACGTTTCTCTTTGATGCTAATGTGTCTAAAACGGCACAGCTTTCCAAGTGGAGTTCTAAAGTTCTGCACATATTTGATTTCATTATTTGGGTTATAATGTTACTTAATTCATTTAGGATCAACGGCGTAATCGAGTTCAAAGTAATTGAATCAAATTAAAAACCTTATTCCTCTTACTGTGTCACTGAATGCTTCACACACAAAGCAAAGTGTAGCCGTATACTTGGCAATAAACCAGAGTCTGTTTCCCAGTCCTGCAAATATAACCCCAGAGACCTCATCAGTGTCAGTCCATCAAATCAATCGGTTTTTGGTTTTGTATCCCAGAGCCCACGGTCCAGACGCCATGATCTGGTGGACGGCCAGCCGCTGCAGTCCAACGGGGAGCTGGGTCTGTCTCAGATGCTGCACATCGCTACGCAGATCGCCTCGGGCATGGTGTACCTGGGCTCCCAGCACTTTGTCCACAGAGACCTGGCAACACGCAACTGCCTGGTGGGCAACGGCCTGCTGGTGAAGATCGGAGACTTCGGCATGTCCAGGGATATCTACAGCAGCGACTACTACAGGGTAAGAGTTACTTATTCATGACGGTTATTTGCCTTCAAAATACTCCAGGCTTCTCAGTGTTCAGACAGGGTGATGAAATGAAAAGAAAAGTGTTGTTTTGCTATTGTTTGAATCAGTTTTCCAAAGTTGCATTGCCTTAAAACCGTTGTTCAAATGGGACCAATGCTTCTTTTTGGTCCGTCTAAGTACCTGTTGGTCTTCATTAAGCCTCTCCCTGTACACACTTTA
The DNA here is from genome assembly GCF_036324505.1 of Eleginops maclovinus. Lineage (NCBI taxonomy): Eukaryota > Metazoa > Chordata > Actinopteri > Perciformes > Eleginopidae > Eleginops > Eleginops maclovinus. Next base: position 6,527,546 of record NC_086352.1, on the reverse strand, counting down.
CATAAGGGTCATTAGCATTTTAACAGCTCAGGATAACAAAAACATCCTAAAAGTTCAAGTATTTATATCCATTCTTACTGTTTTGCTCCCTTTGGTTCTTCAATAATGTTTGGCTTCTTAGTTTCTAGACATTTGTTAGCAGTGGTAAGTAGGCTGCAATACAAACCGTAACATTATGGATTTCGCAGTATGGACCTCCAAAATCACAGAAAAAGCAACATTTGATGAAGTATAAATATATGAAAAGGTCCTTTATCCAGTTTTGGTAAAATCCCACCATGGGGATGCCGGATAACCCCCCCTTTCAATTCAAATGAAGGCAATCTGGCTCCAAAAATATCCTTAATCAAACAAATCCGACCCTGATCATCTATGTATCACCTTTTGTTCAGCAAATCTCATCACAAAATCAAAATGATCACAGTAAGTTGCTTTTTCCACAATCGTGCATCCCTAGTGATTAGTAGTGACACTTCCTATTCTTTTCTCCTGGGACTTAAAAGCGCTCCCCCCCCCCCCCCAGTGCAGCCGTCACGGTCCTTCGAGGATGTTCAGGGGGAGTTAGTAGAGGAGATGATCCAGCTGAGCCCCCAGTCTGATGCTCAGAGTCTTGTTTGCATATCTTCAGCTTCATGTCCTCTCTGCTGTTTAACACGATTAGGAACTCTGCAGAGCAGGGGGGGGGGGGGCAGCGGAGGGGTTTATGTTGCTGAGTGGATGAGTGGATGATGTGGAGGGATGCATCGAACAGCCCGGTGATGTGAAATGACTTTAGGTGCGTCTGATTTTGTTTTCCCAGCGTGGCAGCTGGGCCAGTGCGGACCGTGCTGGGGGCAACGCCAGCAGTTATGAAGCACTTGCCTGCTGGGTGAGCAGCTCTAAATAATTTGTAAAGAAGTTGGAGGATGTCTGTAGAGTTTGGGACAATATCCTCCGTGCACACCATCTGTGTGTTCAGTGTGTGTTATTAAATCTGTTCGCCCTGTGGAGAGACAAGTGTCAGGTGTTTAGTTAGGACAGAAAAAGGCCAGGTTTGATTAAAATTGGTCGTGCATAATTCCAATCTCTTATTACAGCAGAGCAGAATAGGGAGGCTCTTAGGACCAAACTCTATATATCTTAACAACAGTATCAGCTTTAATTAGGTCAAATAAAACAGAACTTATTTGTTGTGACAGTTACTCCAATTTAGAATATAATAAAACGTTTATACAGTTCCATTAAAACGGTTCTCTAAGAAGGTGAACTAAAAGTTGTTTTATACAAACATAAGAAGATAGAGTGAAACAAAGCAATAAAAATAATTTGAAAAATAAAGATAAGTATATAAAACATAGGGAGTTGAAAAAAAGATCAATAGTTAACGTTAAACTGTACGACAAAAAGGTGGAGTCAAATTGAAAGTATTTGTGAGAGTTACTACATTTTAGAATTAAAAAACAAATAATCTCCAATAAAAGTTAATCATTTAAAAAAATACATACAGTTGAATACAAACCTAAAAACACTAAATAAAAAAGAAAAATATTTGTTTTTAAGTAAAATAAATAATAATCAATAAAGTAAAAATGTGTATTAAAAATATTTATTTTAAAAATATTGTTTTATTAAAATATAAAATAAAATATATAAAAAATTCATATATTTTTAAATAATAATTTTACTGTAAAGTAAAAACGTGCACATTAGACAATATAACAAAAATAATATTAGTAATAATAAGATATAAATGCTTAAGTGCAAAGTTAAGGGTTTGTTTGTCTTCTAACGGTGGAATTATATTACATTTGTATATTTCATAAATAAATCCAAGAGCTGCTTCAGAACTGAATTAAATTGTGTGTTCATGTGAAGCTATTTAAATGAGGGAATATCAAAGAGGTCCCTCATGCTGTGACATGAATTAACAGCGTTTTCATTTTGCAGCCACTTTCTGAAATGTGATATTAGAGCTTTATTGCTGGTTTAGCATCAAGGGTTTACAACAACAGCGCTCACAGTCCCGGAGACTCATTATGAGCTCTGTGTGCAGGACAGGAAGCGGAGGTTCAGACGCTGGCGGCTTCACGTCGGCCAGCTCTGACTGAAACCAGCGCAGATCGGATGCTTCTCAGCTTGCATGAAGGGTGTTGCAGCATCCAGCCCCCTCGTTAGTGTGCATGCATTGACTTTCTTTCTGTGTGTTTCATTCAACTTATTCAACATTAATATGTAGAGTCAGGTCAGTCAGAAAGCCCTGCGGTTGAGTTATCCAAATACATCGTTTAACATCCAATTATAAAGCTACATAACACATAAACTCACTACAGGAAACACCCAAAAGACCCCAAAAAGCATACAGGGGCCCTTTTAAACAAAGTCATATATATGGGCTTAAATAATAATACAATTCCAGATAATACAAAAGTAAACAAGGAATTATAACAGAATTACATCAGAATACCATTTTATATTTACTATCTTGTCTGAAGGTCATCCTCATAATATCAACATTTCCCAGTTGTCTTTGAAACTCTGTGTGGTGCTCATTGTCGGAGCCTCATATGCACGTTTACAGAGATATGTGTCTATATTTCTGACTTTATTTTAGATGAAATATTAGAAAACCAATGAGCAATTAAGTTGAGGTAAACATCCTAGATATGGTACGGGTCTGACCCCTGCTCATGAAGGTATTCTGACATTTGCAGGGCTAAAACCTCCTCCTCTCTGCAGACACGTTACTGTTTCCTTCTCCTCAACGCTCTCAAACGCAGCTTACAAAAGAGTCCGGACAGTTTTCAAATTCTGAGGAATCTGGGAACTATTTAAGTAGAAAAACACTTCTTCAGTCTAAGAGACATATCTCTACGTTTTAACAGGACTTTCTTTGTGTAATTTGACCTTTTTATCCCTTCTTACACTTGTGTCTATCTAAATATTACTAAATCTTGCTATGGCATTAAAGCATATCTGATTTGTGAGTCAGTAAACACTTTTCATATTGGGGGAAATTGACAGAATGGCCCAAAAAAACAAACATCACCAGCCATTTTTTGAGCCCACTCAAGCATTTTAATGACCATTGCACATGAATTGCATACGTAACTCCAAGTCCTTACAATATAACCTCCACATACTGTGTGTGTGTTTATTGTGGTGGTCCATCTAATTGTCTCTAAAGTCTCCGTCACAGCTAATTGAGCCAGCAGGTTCTCCTCCTTATAGGTTAAATGCTTCACCAGTTTGCTCTTGTCTGAACAGTTATAAGCTTCTTTCTTTGCAAAATGTAAACACAACATGTTAGCGGTGCAACGAGCTGCTGTGTTATGCAACCAGATACATCTTAAAAACAACTACAGAGAGGGAAAGTTTTGCCAGTGAAATCATTGATTGAATAATGAACTGATCCTACACGGGCTGCAGTGAGGAAGGATCCGGATGTTGGATTGTGCAGAAACCAGGAGAGTGTTTGTCGGAGAAAAAGACCAGTGTCGGTTTGAATTTAGTCTGGCAAGTGTGTGTGTGTGTGTGTGTGTGTGTGTGTGTGTGTGTGTGTGTGTGTGTGTGTGTGTGTGTGTGTGTGTGTGTGTGTGTGTGTGTGTGTGTGTGTGTGTGTGTGTGTGTGTGTGTGTGTGTGTGTGTGTGTGTGTGTGTGTGTGTGTGTGTGTAGCTGCTGTTGGTGCGCTGTGATAGCATCACTGCCCGCCCACACAGAGGAATATTGACAGAGCCCACAGATAAGGAGCTCCTAACAGTTTTGGACGCTTTCCCTGTGTTGAGTGATTATAAATAGCAGCGCCCTGCCAAGAACACAATCCTCCCCGTCGCCGACTCGTCCTATTGACGCTCGTTGAATCCCGAGACACTCCGCAGCAGGGGGGAACATCTCCAGAAAGAAATGTATATTGTCCTAAATCACACCCATCTGTCATATCCTCCCGCTCCTCCCGCTCTGAAAGCGCTTTGTGTGGTTTTCAAACGAGACACCTGCAGAACATGGAGGCCCACGGCAGCACGGCGCCGGCTCCGTAGCTGTGTTATAGCAGCGCCTCACATTATTTAGGTAATGTTCTCCTGACTTCAGAGGGTGCAGCTCTGAATTATGCATGCTCAGGAAGGTGTACATGACAGTGAATGCTCAAAAGGTGCCTATGCATTAAAGTAGGACAAACATTCTGACAGAAATGTTGCAGGAACATCGTCTAAGGGACAAACTGAAGAGCTCATGCCATTCGATCACGGTCTGACTGATGTTTATTAACCCTCATGCCAGAAACGCTTTATAGTACAGCAGGTTATGGTATGTAAAGCTCTTTCACTTAACCTCAAAGGGCCCCCACACATCATATACTCGGGTCGTTACTCCATGTTCAGATTTTTGATGAAGGAGACGTTTAGTTACCACCGCCTCTTTCCAATCTTCATGTTCTTCAGCCAACGTGACGTCTCATGTCTACGGAAGAGGATTCAGGATTAGATCAAACCAAAAGTGATTTTCTTTTTCAAGTTTTTAGAATTAAGTCAGAAGTAAGAAAAACAAAAGTCTGAATTTTGACTTTTTTCTCAGAATTTTGCCATTTTTTTGGGAATTCAGATTTTTTTTTCCTCTAAATTCAGAATTTTTCTCATAATTTTAGATGTTTTTATTAACATTTTGAATTTTGTTCTCTGGATTCTGATTCTGACTTTAATCTCAGAAGTCAATGTCACCGGTAAATCAAAAATAAGTCACTTTTGGTTGAATCTCCAAAACTGCTTCACTTGTGGCCCTAATCCTCTTCTGTACATGTTTAATCACTGAAGCACACGGCCTTCGAAAACGCCGTTGTGTCACAGTAATTACTAAACTGTGAGACCATCTCCGATTGACGATGTATATACTAATTATTTATAAAATAGAGCCGGTTCCACATGTGACAGTTTTAACCGCAGAGCTAAAATATATAAAGTGGAAACACTGCACAGACCTTAAGCTCTGGCTAACGTTTGCCTAAAGCTAAGTAAACAATACATTTCTCATTTCACCAAAGACTGATGACAGGAGAGATGGGATTGGTTGTTGGTCCTCACCTGACACCTGGATGTGAACACTCCAGAAAATGTGGCATGTGTTTCCCGCCTTATGCGTACTGCAGACTTCTCCTCATAAAGGAAGTGCCAGAGCTACACCCTGATGCTGTCAATCAGCAGCGCTCCTTAAACATCATTATAAGTTATCTTATTTTCTCACAGTGTAATGACAGCTTTCTTTCAATTGAATGTCTTCTTTACTGCAGCGCGGCACAATACGCATTGCAAGAAATATGACGGCTCTTGACAGCTAATTTCCGTCCGTCATTTTCCCTACAACACCCAGTGACATTTGTACGATATTAATTAGCAATGTTGAATCGAGGGTCTGAGAGAGCCGCTCCCATGGTGGTGACATGGCACTTTAATTTGTGTAAGAATCCAATTCCTGGTGTCGTGAAGTAAACGTCTGTTAGAAATGTGTCTGAAAGCTGCAGGTATGTGTAAGTTATGAGCAGGGATATATATTTTCCTGGCAGAGGAGGAGATGAGGAGGCTTTGCTTTATTTTTTTTTGCTGGAGAATATTAAAACTTCTGCAGACTTTCCTCCGGGGACTTGCTCACAGCCTGAGTGTTTTCATTTAGCAGTGGCAGTGTTTTGTTCTCCAGTCCAATGAGTAACACTGTCTGAATGTAAAGGAGGGTGTTTAAAACGGAGAGTCCAGCCACCCTTTGTTAGGAAACAACAATTACAGCGTTGGGCTTGGAAAACAAAAATAGTTTTAAAGCCAGATTTTTAAATCAGACTAATGGCTATCAAACTCTAACAATGTTCTGATCTAATGACTCAGTTTCAAGGACTTTGTGTTCTTTGTGCCTCTGCCAGCAAGCCTCTGCCTACCTGCTCTGCTTTGCTTTGAAGAAAAATGGTCCCCAGGTTTCTTCGGTTTCCAGGATCAAACAGACATTCCTCTGCTGCATTATTTATCAAGCACAAGCTCCTCAAAACTGTATGCGGCTCGGTGCTAATGAGTACACAGGCCATATTTATTACTGCTGCATGAAGGCAGGAACAACTCTGTTGTGCCTCTCTCCTTGGGCCATGTTTTTTTCCTCTTAGTCTAGCACTCCTGTCTTATATAATCACCAAGTTATTGAGTCATAAATCCAAGGAATAAAGGAGGGGCTGCTGTTTTTCTCAGAGGGAAGTCTGGTTTCAGGTTGCAGGAATACTAGTTCAACACTCAGAAAATATGCTCGGTTACGGTCTGGGCTGTAGCTCTATGAGGAGATCCGTGTTGCATGTTGTTTGTTTAATCCTAAGTGTGAAACTTTGTCATTTTGAGTATGCTACCTTCCTAACGTTAGTATTTAACCCAAGTGATACTGTGCCACAGAGAGGTGGCCTCACTGTTAGCCCCCCACTCAGTCGAACGATGCACTAAGAGAAAATAGATGTCAAAACTGCGTTCTTCATTTCTGAGTTTTAGAGTTCACTCAAACAAATCCTTGATTTTCAAAAATATCTAACTTGTTTGGCCATATTACAGACAAAGGTTCAAACTAATAAATACCTTTACTCAGGTAGTCAGGTGAAACCACATGAACAAAGCTCTTTATTTAACCACCTCCACATAAGACACAGCTGGGGAGGGGAGGTGACACAATGAGCCAATCAGACACAGGACGGAAAACAGGTCAAGAAGAAAATACAGTTCAAAGTAAATCAGGAAGATATACACACACAAAACTAAAACCATGTCAATCATACGGAGACCAACAGGTGCAAAAACTGCAGTTCCAGAAACAATATAAAAGTGAAAACACAAATTTAAACACGCAGGTTAAGAAACATCCTCACCAGATTAACTAAACATGCACAGCATTCAGAAAACAACAACTCCACCAAAAATCTACATAAACCAACCTTTGCAAGAAGCTCACAACACAACGGAGACCAGGGGACACTAAAAAGTGGTGCACACAGCTGGGACCGGAGCGCTTGGGTAGTTTCAGTATCATAAAGCTGGACAACTGCCTCTGTGGGCCGAGTGAGTCTGTCTCATAACTGGAAGTGTTTGTCAGTATATCTGAAGGTTAGCTACGTTAGCTGGCTAGCTCACAGCAGATCTGCAGTAAAATGAATTTCCTGTTCATGTGATTCAGAATGTCTGGAGTTCTTTTAAGGACACAGCTTGAGTCTTGTTTTTCAGTTAGCACTAAATCTATCCCACGTAAAAGGCACTCTGATACATTGGTTGTGATTCTAACAGCATCACAGGCCAGAGTTAATATTCAAAGTGTCGGTTGGAAGCCACAGCGACACTAAGGAGCCACCCATCTTCATATTTAATTGCTCCAGTTGGACCTGAGAGATAAATACTGGAAATATGTGAATGTGGAAATTGCATAGTAGCAACAGTGAGTGTGTTTTTGAAATCCTTCAGAAACTTTCACCCCCCACTGGCGTGCTGCGGCCAGAGTAGATACCACTTTATCTCCACTTGCAGCAGCGCAGCAGGTAGAACCCTAATGGACATCATAGCCTCTAAAAGTGAACTTCTGTTCGCTGCTGTTTGAGCGGGGAGAGCAGAGATAGCGGCGTGGTTAGAGCAGGGAAAGGGAGAGTGTGTGTCGATGGTTATCTAGGCCCTTTAAGATGTCTAGGTCCTCCCAGTGCTCCCTGCAGGCCACAGAGCGCCCATCTCAGAGCCCAACTGGGCCAGTAATCTATCCCCCTGCCATGCTGCTGTGCTCTCCACGCCGTTAATCCAATCACTCCCCTGCCACGGTGGGACAGGCAGAGCACTAATCCAGTTTACACAGCAACAAAAAAGCCCCAGACTCATTCCTCACTCCCCGCAGAGCATGCCGGCGTCTCCATGTGACATTGAGTGAGAAAGATGAGGATAATTACTGGGGCAATTATTTTATTTTTATTATGTCTTTCCCCCCATGTTCCAAGCTAATTGCCATGGCCTTGTGACAAAAACCCAAGGTGATAGCATACAATCATTTGGGAAGCAGAGAGTCAGCCAGTTTTAAAGCCCTTCGCCACAGCGGCAGCGGTGGAATCATTAGTATGCATCTGATGAGGTTTAGCCTTGCGTGCAATGGGCTGGGTGGACCTCAGATAAGTCATTTAGACTAACAGGAACTTAATTAATTTTGTTTAATCTTTGTAAAGCTCCACAGGGGGACAGATTGGTATACAGCCCCTCGCCTGCTCCTCTACTTCAATTTCAGCCCACCCTGCTCGGCTCGGAGCAGAGGTTTTACACAACAGGGGCGATATTGGCTTAATGTTGTGTACAATACTAAAACATGTCATGTCTAATGAGACCAGGTGGAGTACAAGTCAGTGTTCATTGGGCCATTATCTTGCAGTGGAACCCCGGGAAATTAGCGTGTGGGTTAAGAAGGGAATCAATCAGCACGGTCTCCGGGAAAGACTTGGTCTCTCAGAAAGCTGAGGTAATAAACCGGACAAAATATGGCGATCAGACCTGCCAAACGCAATGAAACTCAATCCTTTCTGTCTCTGGAACTACAGTGCTTGGCTCATCATCATGTACTGGTTGGTGTAGCACTGGACCACCTTTCTTTTGCAGTGTACAATCCTGAGAGGATAACCAGCATTACAGGAGGTATACACGGGTAGCACATGCAACTGCATCCGTGCATGCAGCCAGTTGCTCCTTCTAGATTTGTACTATTTTCAACTTTCTGATTTGACCCTACTTACTTCTCTTAGGACCCTATCAGGCTGTTAAATCTCTAAACTGTCATGTAGAGATGTTTAGTTCACGTTTTCCTTCGTTGATTTGGCACTGTTGTGCAGCAACCCCATTGCCACCTTGTTTACACCAGGAAAAAAGCTAGTCGAGCTAAAGCTGGCTAGCATTGGTGTTTGAGATAACAGCTATCCCCAGTATACATGTCTCCCCCCTCTCATCATGCGCAACATAAGATCACTGGCTAATCAAATTGACGAGCTAACAGCGTTAGCAAGGAGTCAGACAGAGTATCTGTAGTGTAGTTTAATGTGCTTTACGGAAACATGGCTGCTCCAGGATATATCTGATGACAACGTCTCCTTTGATGACTGTGTAGTACGACAAGGGTTGCACCGAGAGCTTGACCATGTCTTCAGCATGAGCCCTGAGTCTTTAGATGATCCCTGTGCCGTGGAGGACGTCCTGCCTCAGGTGCAATCAGCCACGGGCAAACATAAATTGTTGAAGACTGCAGTGCTGAGGTAGCACGATGTTGAAGATAAAGGAAAGGGAAACCATCCCCACCGTCACAAAATTCACTCTTTAACGGGCAATAAATTCTGTTGGTGTTCTAGACCTAAAGAAAGGGCACCTTACCAGAACATCTCTCAGATTGATGTTTACTGTAATGACAGTTTTATCTGTGCTAGCACTGAAGAAAAACACCAACAGCTTCGATTCGAGGTGGTGGAGCTTCATACTAGTTTGGTCTGTGAGTGGGGGGGGAGGGAACATTTGGAGGGAAAGGATGGTTCTCTCTTTGATATTCTGCAAATGCTTCACATGCCTTTGGGCAAGTTTTAGTGAAGCTGTGACTGGAGGACTTTGGGGAAAACGACACAAAAGTCCCTTCCTCACATTACAACGCTGAGATACACTTTGTTGAGGAGAGCCCTGAGTGGGATTAGTAGAAACCTGATGTTGTATCAATGTGAAGCAGGGTTGAGCTGAAATGTATTGTGCAACCATTAGCCAATAACCAACCATGGTAACCAACACCCCCCCCCCCCCCCCCATGTGAATCTCCTTCTACAGCCCCATTGTGTTTTTTTAACCAATCCCTTCACAGAGGGGCGTGGCCAGCAGCAGCTCATTAGCATTTAAAGCTACAGAATCAGCACTTTAGTAACAGGGCTGAAACAGAGGGGTTTATGGGATGCTTACAATGATCTGTTTGGTATGTCAGCCAATCAGAGACATGTCCTGCATATATCTGAGACCTGTAATATACAGGGGAGCTTTTAAGATAAATGAGAGGTAATAAGAAGGTTGAACACAGTGTGCTGAGAAGTGAAAGGAATAATGTATCTGTTATAACAAATATGACCTCAAACTCCTCTTATTTATACCTAAGTTTGAAGATGTTTTTCCTGAATCCAACTTGTTCTAAGTAAAGAAAGAGTCAAAGGTGTGCAATCACTGTTTTTATAGATTGTTTTTAAGTGAGGGGGTAAGGAACGAAATGATGGCCTCCATTTGTTTTGCTGAAATGCTCTTAAGAGCTGAGGTTTGACTGTGGAGGTTAATGGAGTGTGCCACTGATTCACAGTCAGCATATACTGTAGGTATTGTTCTACAAAACCGTCTCTAATAGTTTTCTTGACCTCCAGGCCGTGTGTACAAATATCGATGTGTGCTAAATGTGAGAAAAGGCCTTATCTTACTTTCATTACAAAGTACACAGTGTTCTTTAAGAGACTAGTGAACAAGGGGTTGCGAGAAAAAGCGCCAAGGTCCAATATGGCCTGAGGTAGTATCAGTGTAGCTTTAATATCAGAGGGATACAACAACCTTGAAGTCATAACAAGCCTCACTAACCATGATGGTGCTCTTCTGCTCGACAAGGTCTCAGTTTAACAGTTATTTAAAGCTCTTTGTTTTTTGGACACTTAAAGTGACTCTTGTAAAAGTCACGGCCCTAGTTGTTGCTTCGACTGTTGTTCCATATAAGTGTGAACAAGTGTTTGTAACTTCTACATAGCTAGGCAAGGCTGATGTTAGCTTGCACATTTGCTGCAACCCCTTCAGCTAAATTCAAAAGTACAAGCGGTACAGCAATAAGATATGAGCAACATATCTGACCTGACAATACACAAGGATGATTAACAATGACGTCACGAGGGGAAGACCATTTTAAAAATGACTTTTCGTGAAAGGTATTGTCGGCTACATCACCAACTAACATTGGCTAGATTAGCAAAATGGGAAACGTCTCACTGATTTCAAGCTATGTCTCTGTACGAAATCGGAAACACATAAGTCATGCTACAGTAACTTCCTGTTTACACCCTTAATTGCTTTAGGCAACGAATTTACACATTTACAATTCAAAGCATTTCTAATGAGACTGCATTTCAAAAGTTGTAAGTGTACACAAAAGTGGCTTTTTGGTTCATACCCCAGTTAGAGTCATGTTTGGGTGCAAGGTAGGTAGAGCACAGAAACAGAAAGTCCAGTCATCCTGCCTCAATGTTTCGTTTGTGCTCTCCAAAGTGTCTGCCAATCCCCTTACCACTTATCTCAACTCACGTTTGGTAACACATCCAGATGCTTTTTACAGTGACTGTAATGGTTGACATTTATCTGGGCTGTTTGTCTTGTAAATGTGAGAGTCATCTGCATAACAATGGTATTATATTTAGTTTATCGTCAAGATGTGAGCTACTGGAAGGGTATACATGTTGAATACAGAGGGGCCAAGAAGAGACCCTTGGGGGACTCCTCTTTTTCATGACTGTTCATTTTAGATTTGAGCACCAAAGAAGAAAAACACTTTTCTTGGAGATATTATTTGAAATAGAACGGCTGTGCCAGAGAATCCAACGCCATTTTCTGATCCGTCTAGTAACTGTCAACTATATCAAACCCGGGAATATGAAACAGCAGTATTAAGATCAAGACTTACCATGGTTGGTTTTAAATAGATGTCCTTTACTACCTTCATAAGAGTTGTGTCAGTGCTATGACTGTTTGTAACTCAGAGCTTAGAAAAACATTGACTAATCAATTGATGTACAAGTAACTGGTGCAACCCAATGCAGGACTTTAGAGAAGGTTATAAATAGAGGACAAATAAAGGCAGACAAACAGAGTCAACGTACTCAGCAACAAATTCGATGAAGTGTACAAACTAGAGGACGTTCTGTATAAACGTGCAGGAAGAAGCAACCTTTTGGCAGAATGACAAATCTCTTTAAAACATCCGGAAGAGTCATGAGCTGCGTGGAGCTGACACGCAGAGATTGTGTTTGACTTTCAAAGGAGATGTGCACTGAGCGCGCTGCAGAACCAGGAGGTAATTAGCAAGACTTGAGATGATTTTATTCCTGTTTTCTCTATCCTTAAAATGCCACACAATGCTCACAGCTGAAGGCACACAGATGTTGGAGCTGGTAAATGGAGTTGGGAGAAGTGCATATTATAATTAAATGAATGTGATTTTGCAGTAAGCCAGAGGTACAGAGCGTAGGAACCATGTGAGGGCGAATGCAGCGAGAGGTTGTCCTAATGATGAGTATGTTTGACTGTGTTTTAGATTTTGTTTGTCTTTGAGCTCAGAATATGTGCAGCTCAGGAGCTGAAATGGCTGCATGGATTTAGGATTGGATCTTTGGATCAGTGAGTTCACGAATGGATGAGTGGTTGTGATGATGGATGGATGATACATGATTGTTTGATAGGCGGCAGGAGGAGCACTTCCACAGACTTAAAGATAACCTCCAAAAAAACTCAAAAATCCATCTTATTGTTATCATGATTCAAACGGGGAGATACAACATGACATCAAATAAGACAATGACATAAAAAATCACCAAGGGAAGAAGTGATGGGGCAACAAAGTCCATACAATGAGGAGATCATGTACTGCAGTTGGGTTGGATAATACGTGTTTGCTTGAATTATTAATTGTATCAGTTATCTTTTTCTCAAAAGGGTAAGAAATTAGCTTTTTTTTGGTTGGTTGGCTGGTTGGTTGGTTGCTTGTTTGCTTGGTTGGTTGGTCAGTCGGTCGGTCGGTCGGTTGATTGGTAGGTAGCTTGTTTGGTTGGTTGGTTGGTTGGTTGGTTGGTTGGTTGGTTGGCTGGTTGGTTGCTTGGTTGCTTGGTTGGTTGGTTGGTTGGTTGGCTGGTTGGTTGCTTGGTTGCTTGGTTGCTTGGTTGCTTGGTTGCTTGGTTGGTTGGTTGGCTGGTTGGTTGCTTGGTTGCTTGGTTGCTTGGTTGCTTGGTTGCTTGGTTGCTTGGTTGGTTGGTTGATTGGTAGGTAGCTTGTTTGGTTGGTTGGTTGGTTGGTTGGCTGGTTGGTTGCTTGGTTGCTTGGTTGGCTGGTTGGTTGCTTGGTCGGTCGGTCGGTCGGTTGGTTGATTGGTAGGTAGCTTGTTTGGTTGGTTGCTTGGTTGGTTGCTTGGTTGGTTGGCTCCACCACCCATTATTGATATTGTTGTGAGGCGTGCATCAAACAACGTGCTTTAGGATCTAGCTGTATCTGTTTATTTAACAGTCTAATCTCAGAACACAATGATATTGAGTTAAAGGTAGAACTGTCCCAAATCCTTTCTTTGAATGGTTTTGGACTGTACACATTGAAAAGCACATAAGATCCTATTAAATCAACTGTAGTCTGTAAGAAATGTTGCATTTAGTCTCACATGGTTTATTTCTTTGCATTCAATGAAAGGTTTCCTGCTTCTCATCACTAAGACAGGAATTCAAAACCTCCCTCAAGATTTCATACTTTTGATTTTGGGCTCGGTTATCAAACAGTTGATCATAAATATAGTGTATAACTTTCTTCCTTAGAGAGGAATCTTTCAATAGTATATTTTTCAAGTGATTAATATACAAACCACTCCAATATATTGGATGATTGAAAAGTGCCAACCATAGAAGAGATTTGGTGTTAGGAGAGATAATCACTCTTGGTTTTGAAACCCTTTCAGAAACATCTGAAAAACATGCACTAGCAGAATAATATACAATGGTTGCCAAAAAAAGTATTGATTTACTTTTCCCAAATTGCCAACACGCCTGATTTTGAAGTTGTTATGCTCTTAGGATTGAAAGAAACCACAGCAGTAGTTCAGCATGCTGTTACAGCTGTAGCTAAAGTGAGATCTGTCGATGGTGTACTCTGACGCCTGAGCTCCACAATCATCAAATAATAATGTCCAAGGATTCTGAACTTCCCTCTTATTCCCACATCACTCTTGTCCACCTCATTAAAACCCTGTCACCGACATGAATGGAAAATAGATTTTAAAACAATGCCTGCTAATGGAAGCTGAGAGCGAGCATGATTAATGAACGATTGTTGGATCGATTAATATCCAGCCTTAGAGGATTTACAGCACGCAGACTTCATTTCATGTGTTGCTGGTTTGGAGACAGCCATACTTCCCCCTCTCTGTTGGTACCTTACTTAATAATGCATGAGGTTTACGTATCCCTATGCAGAGTTCAAACATGTTAGCATCCACATCTTAACTATGAGCAGGCATGCAGCAGTTTTCTTTACATTGGGGTTTATTTCAAAACCCTGATTAGACCACATTCAATTCCCCGCTTTGAGGCTTCGATCCCCCGTTCAATGATTCTGCACAGAACAGATTGCAGATTGCTGTTTTCCATCAAGAACAAAGGGGTGGTTTTAATACAATAAACTATGGAATTGCACACACTGTAATAGATACAGAGCAGGTGGCAGATAAGTCAGCATTTACCTGTTTTGCCTCAGTGTCAACACACAGCTGCACTTCACACATTCATGAGATGTTAAGCCCGTCGTATTGGTTACATGCGAGGACAGTTAATCCCCCGGCGCCTGGGAGCGGTGTTGATGACTGGATTTTCTAATCTGTGCTTTCAGCCACAACATTTCGTATGTAATAAGGATCCCCTGTCTTTGCCTCTCCTCAGGTTGGAGGACACACCATGCTACCTATCCGCTGGATGCCCCCAGAGAGCATCATGTACAGGAAGTTCTCCACGGAAAGCGACGTCTGGAGCTTTGGAGTCATCTTGTGGGAGATCTTCACCTATGGGAAGCAGCCTTGGTTTCAGCTGGGCAACAATGAGGTAAAAGAAGCATTTATATAAACGTTGACACTGGATTTAGCATCCCGGTTGTTCCCTCATCAAAAAGCCACTGGGATATTTCCATTGGATTCTCATAGTACAGAAAAAGACTCCTTTACGGTTATGTTAATGCTCACCTCAGGCTACAAAATGACTACATCATGCTCATATGAGATCACCACCGCTAAGCTAAAGGTGGCGGATTTTTGGGCCGTGATGGCGTTTGGTTGTCTCCTTTAGACGCTTGTTAGCAACCGCCATTTCTAGGACACATAAGACTACCAAGATATCCACCTGTGGGGTATTTACTGATGTATTTCATGTCAAAAAGGGTAAATTTAGTGTTCAACATGAGCATCTCTTCAGCTTGTGTTAATCACAGACCTTAGTTCAGGCTTATTTCCAAAAACACATTCAAAAAAGGATTGTCTTCCAGGCAAGGGAACAGGAAGTGGTAAAACGCTGACTCATATTGGGTTGAGGACTCATTTCTGCAGCACTCAATTGGATTTAAATGAACACTGCCATTCTCCATCTTAATCTACTGCCTCGTGTTCCTTTTCTCTCTCTGAGACCGGCGCTGGTCCAACGAGGTGATAAATGAATGCCGCTCTGCCACCAGACAAGATGCCACGTTACATAACACCCATGATGAGTTTGTTTTTTCATTGGAGGCTCTGCTTGGAATCAATAACGTTCAATTAGGTTTACTCTTGTAAAGCGGGGCATATTGAGAAAATTAAATTGACCTAAAATAATAACCTGGCATGCATCGAACTCATAAGTATTCCAGTTCAAACATCAATAAGTTCTTGGGCCCGACACAAATCGGTATTTCCATATTCCTGCGCTTCTGCAGCTGAAAGATTTCTGAGACACTGTAAATGAAACACTCAGCTGATTAAACTGCACCGCCGAAAACCTTCTTCGGGACGCAATGAGATGAGCACGGCGTTACAGTGTGTCAGAGCCCCAAGAGTGAAACTCCACAATCTGTTTCTGTTGTAATTCTGTCTTCAGGTGCCGTTAGATTGGAATATTGTACTTATTATTCAGTTATTCAGATGTGTCCAACACATTACACTATAATACATTACAGAAACAATTAGGACTGGGTATAGGTGACAATGATGAATTAACTCTGTGTTTCAAACACGCCTTATCCTCCGCTGTCGGCTTCACTGCTTCTCTGTAAAGACAT
This sequence comes from Eleginops maclovinus, assembly GCF_036324505.1. NCBI lineage: Eukaryota > Metazoa > Chordata > Actinopteri > Perciformes > Eleginopidae > Eleginops > Eleginops maclovinus. The sequence continues at coordinate 6,511,505 of NC_086352.1, read as the reverse complement.
TTGAAACTTCCAAGCTGCCAACTAACCAATGCAATTTATTTCATCTACAAACAGCTCAAAAGTGCAATCTAAGACAGAATGGAGATTGGACGCCCCGATAAACTCTCTGAAGCTTGAGAATATGGTTTCAGACATGATACAGAAAGTATGTATAACTCATTTAAAGAACTGGAGAGACACTATCCAAATACCCTGAATCTGATATAATCCTAAGTACATGTTTTTATAACCTTGGTTTAAAATAGGAAAGATATCATACACACAGACAGATTACAAAGGAAAGTATTGGTTAAATGAAACACATTTCAGGGTAAAGGTAACTTGTTTGGAAGTCATCAGCCATTTGAATCTGTGTTCAAACCCACAGCAGTTGGTTTCAAATTCTATAGGTTTTCAAATCTAACAAATATCACGAGAAGAAGTGCTGACATATTCTCTTCAAACAGGCCTCCGCAATGGTGGTGCATTGGTTACATTTATAACGATACAGGCTGAACATGTGGGTTTTCAGTTTGCAATGGAAGATGTGTAGACTTCCAGCTTTCCTGATATCATTGAGGAGCTTGTTCCACCATTTTGGAGCCAGGATAGCAAACAGGCGTGTCTTTTTTGAGGGTTACCTGAGTCCACTTCAAAGTGACGGAGTAGCAAGCTAAAGCAGAGCGAATTCCACGTGTTGGAGTGTATGGTTTGAACATGTCCTGGATGTAGGAAGGACCAGATCCCTTCACAGCACCAGTACCAGTGTCTGGAAGCGTATTCTGCTGCAGAGTTCTGTCTGAATCTGGGGCGGGGGGCGGGATGGGTAATACATAAAGCACAGGACATTTGACTGAATAGTGCAGCCATAATAAACATTGTTTTTTATATTTCACACGGGGTAAACTAGATTTAAGTAAGCTGATAGAGAAGGAGATACTGCCAGGCGGTGAGAAACAGGATAATGTTAACCGCCCTGGAGCTGAACTAGATGATAAAATGTGGAAAGATATACTCCATGTGAACATTTTGCAGAAATAATGGTGCTACAGTACCAGAGGTCGAGGATGAACTAGTCTCCAAGTTTTCATATTCAGCAGCAGCCCTCCTGCCTCGCTCTCCGTGCAGCTGATCCTCCCTCCCTGCAGCTGAGACTCCCGCTGCTTATCTGTGCAGCGAGTTGCTTGTTAACTGGAGTAGTACTGCATTTATCACGAGCAATATGATCCCACTAGGGATCACAGAACTATAGGGGGACGAAATATACTCTTTGCTTTCACTGCCCCCCACTTCTCTGTTACAAACCATTGCTGTGTCCAAAGCCAAAAGCGACTGTGTATAGCATAGAAACAGGATGAGAGTGGAATGGACCTGTTCGCAGTGATTAGACTGGTACCAGATAAAATGGGGAGGGTTGTTAGCTGTCAATTAGCGAGGTAGCTTGTCTTTCCCATGTGTTAGCCCCATCGCTAGTGGTCCTATCTTCTATAATCAGTCTAGTAATAAAGCATGGTGGAGTTAGCAAGACAGCTAGCCAACCTTCGGACAGCACGCTAGTTAGGTAGCCTTCTATGTTAATCACTAATATTCCCAAATTGAGAACATTCGTTACGGGTCATGTGAACAGCATGTTATTCTCTGTGTAGGTTTTTAACACGACACCTGAGATATGCAGAGGTTGTTTAGTTTTCAGGAGCATTCTTTGGTATACGATGCATTCAGAATATAAGTCTTGAGGTTGTGAGCAGTTTGCTAAACCTCTTGCTGGTTTAAAGCTCTGTGTGTCAGACACGATTAGCCCACAGTTTGCAACACAAGGGTAAAACATAGTCTACATTTATGGTCAACAGGTTTCTAGATATGCCAAATTATTGCAATGCCCCTGAGCGATCCTGTGTTTTGAATGGTTAAACTCAGTGTGCATGTAAACATAGAATGAGTGGAATGAGTTTTCATTAGCTATGTTAACCGCTCAAAAGGAATATTGTCTTTTTGGAGAAAAGGTAAAACCACAATATCGGTGCTAATAAAAGAAGCCGTTCATGTTTATTCAGAGGATAATTACCTCACATCTGTTTCGGCGGAGGCTGTTGCCATGACCACTGCAGCCTTTTACTACTTGTGATTGTGTTCTGGGAATTGTGCAAAGAGAGGCTCCATATGTCTCTGCAGGAAGTGAGGCTCTGTCCCCTCTGTCTGAGTCTCAAGGCTGTCTGTCGGTGACAAGACGAGGTGCAACAGGTGGAACAATAAACCTGGGTTTTCCCTCTCGGTTGTTGCAGTTCTCTGTCATTGCAGGTGTTGCTGACCCTCTTGAGTAATAACCACACAGAAGTGATGTTTATTTAAGCACAGATTGGGTGTGTTGTACATTCTTTCCAGATAATTAGGCTTCAGAAGCAGCAGCATGAAATTGCATGACACCATGTCTTACAGGACTTCCTATTTACCTCTGTTTCTAATTAGACTACGTCTCATAACCCGAAAACTAACCTAATGTTTGATGTGGTTTCAGCAATGCTTAAAGTAAAAACAACTACCAAAAACCATATTTTGTGAAGTTTTCCAGTGCAGCGCCATCATGACACACACAAAGATCCCTATCTATTCTATTAGGCGACAGTGGCTTGGAATTGGCACACAAATAAAGTCAAATTGTCACAGCTGAGTGAGTCATCAGGCTAATTAGAGCTCAAGTCCAACAGAGAGATGATCAATCCCCCTGTTATCCACACCTCCAACATCCACCCCCGCACATATTCAGACTGTTGTTATTTTGTGGCGCAGAGATCTTGGTTCCCCTTTAATATTGGACACCTTTAAGAGTGAATGCATACTGTTTATTCTTTCATCTCAGTTTCATTAGTTCAAACCTCAAAGGACAGTCTGCTCAGTGTCAGTGGTTTCTCATTATGGGCGAACCGAAGCAATCAGTCAGTGAAAATGGTTTGTCTCACTCCACTGCCCTGTGTCCTCCGCAGGTTATTGAGTGCATAACCCAGGGTCGGGTTCTGGATCGGCCACGGATTTGTCCCAAGGAGGTGTACGACATCATGCTGGGCTGCTGGCAGAGGGAACCGCAGCAGCGACTGAACATTAAGGACATTCAGAAGGTCCTGTTCGCCATGGGGAAAGCCACGCCGGTGTACCTGGACATCCTGGGCTAGCAGCGGCCGGACATGAAAGAACGACTCACGAATCCAGGAATAACCAAACCAACCTACTCCACTGTCGAACAACACCTACAATGTTTGGGAAGGACTTAAGTGCCTGCAACACTTTTGGATATAGTGGATAAAACATATTCAAAAAACACGCACTTTTACATTTTGTTTACTTCCGTATAAGATGTACAGGTTTGAAGAAGAATTCTCTTTTCTTTTTTTCCCGAAAAACTGCAAAAATACACAAAAATGGAGATGGGAATAAAGTGGACTGGCAAAAGGAACAAGGCCACAGTTTGATTATATTACGGAGAGGACACACATCAGAGTTACAATCTATCCTGGGTTTGGTTTTATGAATATATATAGAAATATTACATATATTTTATATTTATTTCTTTTTGTCAGGGTGTTGAAGGGGTCCGCCAATGGTGTTGCATTAAGGGCTCGGCCCAAGACGTCACCGACAAACTATTGGGCGATTGGACGATGGCAGCCTTACTTGCACTCTGGTTGGCTGGCTTTGACGTTCCAATGGGAACTCTGCGAATGTGGAATAACACTGGATGGTTGAAAAAATCAAAAAGGAGCGCTCTGTAGAGGACCTACCCAATCAGACAACCGACAAATCTATTTTAATTTAAAAATAATGTACATATTGTAAAATTCTATGTGTCAAAATTATGTTAACTTATTTTTTTCGGGTGTTATTTTGGTTCTTTTTCTGACTGTGATCTGGGTGGCTAAAGTATAAAGCTATGGTATTTGTTTTCATCGTAACCTAGAGGGGATTTCTCTTGGGATGCACCTGTGTCAGTGCTGGTAAATTGTCCTTTGTGGTTAAGCTGAAGGGCAGTTTGAAAAGGCAGCTGACTGCGAATCACAGAGACTCTGAGCCATCGACACGACACTTTTCCAAAGAGGTGACGAAGCCTCTTGATCACCTCCCAGTTCATATGCTTTTTATGGAAAGAATAATGTGTTGAAAAGTAAAATCCTACACCACATCCTTCAAACACATCACACGCTTTGAGAAACTGTTCTGTCACTTTTAGGCGTTTTGGTGTGAAACTGCTTTTCCACGCTCAAGAAAACCTTTGTTGTAATGGAAAATGAACAAAGACTTGTTCCCTTTCTTGCTGAGAGTTTGATAAGATCCATACCACAGTTGTATCAGTGTGATATTAAGCTCAGGAGATGGTTAGCTTAGCATCAAGACTGAAAAAAGGGAGTTAGCTAAGAATTTGCATGCCTGTCTTTATCCATAGGTAACAAAAACAACCTACCTGTAAAAGGAATGTCATCGTTACGTCTTCCTCCGGACGCAAATGACATCCTTACCTGAAGCTAAGCAAAGCTAAGCTAATCTTATGCTTAGCTAACCAGTTGCTTTAGGTAGCCTTATATTTACAGACACAAGAGGTGGTATCAATCTTCCAGTCTAACTCTCGGCAAGAACACAGGTGAGCTCCTTTCCCCAAATCTCATTACAAACATTTGAGGTTAATACCAAGACGATCCCGTCACTTCACAAGAGAGAGAAGAAACACAGTGGCTGCTTAACTTGATAAAACAAAGACAAACATGCAGTTTTTATGATCCTGTGTGCTTTCCCGTCAGCTGTACCAGACTTACGGTCAATTATTCTTCCTTGAACTCGTGGCCTTTGCATGATTAGCAGAGAAGTGGTTTGACACCCTCCTGTTGCTTTGATAACATCTCTTCTGTTAAAGCCAGAGAGGAGCCACTGAAGCAGCTACATGGTACATCAAAAATACTAATCACTGAAGTGGATCAGCTAACCGTGTGGTTCTGCCCTCTCCATCTCTTTTCCTTTTTTTGGGGGGGGGGGGATTATTAAATTGAACTGAAGAGTTTTGTTCCAAAATGTGGCCAAAAAAGAGAACCTCCAAAAAGAAACAAACTTAAACCAAATGAAATTACTTTAAATGACTCGTTCGTAATTAAGTGCTCAGATCGAGTTCATTTTTGCAGAGTGGATTCTGTAGATTCCTCAGACACTGAATGATAAACCTCAGGCAACGATTTTCCTTTATGTTGTATCTGGATATTTAGTAGCGCTTTGGAGGGAAACTCTTCACATCTCTTCCTAGTTATCCTGATATGACTCCTCACAGTTTGTCACAGTGTTGTCTCCCCTCCCCTCGGGACGTTGTTCATCATTAATGACCATTCAGTTACTTTGAGTACTTCTACATGGCAGGCGGGATCAGATCCAACGAGTTACCCAAAGCATCGAGTTTTTGTGATTTCTCTCGTGGTAAAGACAAACGCTTAAAGACATTACGACACAGACCGTGAGCCTTTGCAGGGTATTGTAATCCTTTCATGGTGAGTTGAATATTGTTTAAAACGTTCTTTTGTTTTTTCTTTTCTTGGATGAACTAACTGAACACTTTTTGAAGCAAAGTTGGCATATTACCATGTACACATGTTACAGAATATAAAAATGTGGTATAACAACTGCAGTATATAACATACTGGTATTCCATGATAGATCTTTGTATTAATGTGACTCTCTTAAGAAAATGTCTTCAAACAATCAGACGATCTCCTTTTCCATTTTGTCCTGTCTTATAAAGATGTGTAAATTTGACTAAATCTCGTCTGCATCGAAATCTCTCTCAAAGCTGAATGCCGTGCGTTCAGTGAATGATCTGTGTTACCTGCTGTTTGTTCAAAGTGATGGAGAGCGCCTTTAGATGAAAGGCTGTGGTTCCAAGGGTGGGACAGGTCATCCTATAATCACAGGGTCAGCGGTTTTATCCTTGGCTTCTACTCTCCGCATATCGAAGTGTCCTCGAGAAAGATGGACAGCCTAATCAATACCTGTCTACACAAGTTTCTGTTGGAGTTTTTTAAATTGTAGTTGCTGTTAGACGTCAGATCTGCACGATATTGAAAAAAGACCCCACCAGGGATCACAGAGCTAGAAGAGAAGGGATATTTGTAGTGCTATATTAACACAGGAATTGTTTGCCACACGACATCAAGGTTTACCTGCTGTTGTGCAACGACATGCTTTCTTAAGGCAAATTATTTCCATATTGCCCATCCACTCAAAATTCCCAACCATTTGGCAGTCCCAGTGGCCTGACATTTGGCATGGAGGTCAAATGTGTTGGTACAAAGGTGTGTGTATGTTTTCATGCCAATTGGCAAAAATAGGGTAGGCACAATGAGTGACCTATGAGAAAAAGAATCCCTTGAAAATGAACAGTTTGTCGTCTTGTTGGAGCAGTTGATGAAATCTCACAACTCCCCCAAAAGCCTATTTTTTAACTCATGACCCTTCAGTTTATTGGTACTTCACATATAAGCCAAGACCACCACAAAAACATGCATTACTTTCTATCTCAAAGTCGGACATTTGCCGTACGGGGTCAAGAGTTGCTCTGTGTGAATGCATGCACTTACAGTGTGTTCTTGCAGCTATTGCAAAATTGCGATTGTTTTTTAGAAAAGCTGTCAGACAAATGTTAAGATCTGATTGGATTTCTGACAAAAAGCACTCCTTGTAGTAATCCTCCTGAAGAAAGAAAAAAGAGCCAAAAAACCACTTTGGATTTGAAGAGAAGGAACTTCTTTGAGGTGATATTTTACAACTCTTGAAAGTTTTCACAACAATTAGATCCGCTGTGTCATCATCACTCGCCAGCCAAACAGTATAATTAGCACACTGCTACTCGATAATTGTCCTGGAAAAGGGCAGCTTCATGTCCTTGATTGGCCCGCTCGTTGCACTGTCAGAGGAGGTTAGACTCTGCAGCAGCAAAGGTCGACTGTATCACCTCTTTGCTTTGGGACCCAGCATTTTATTTAAAGGCCGTTGTTAGGCCATCTCTTCTCCTCCGATGCAGTGGTCTTGCTTAAGGAACACCTGCTCCTCAAAATAAATACAAACTGTTGCATGTCCTCCCATCTGACCTGCCAAAAGAATTACCCTCCAGTTCAGTAGTAAAATATATTCCGGGAACGGATCAAGCTGTGTCTAATGTGCTAAGCAGAGGATCAACTGCTCAGAGCCGTATGATGTGTCTTTCTAGAGGAGAAAGAACATGCTGTTTGACTACCCGAGTTGTTTAGAATAAAAATGTCTTTGCAGTCAGCCGACAGCATGGAGGCAGACAGAGTCCCCAGCAGGAATCCAACCTGAGACGTTGCAGTAAAATAGTGTTAACTTTTAGGGACGAGAATGAATGGAAAGTGTCATTACCACGCATCAAATCACACCATAAAAGGGAAAACACTCAATTAAAACGTTCATCACGTATCAAGGTTGCATACCTAAATAAAATGCTGGTTGAAAATGTGTTATATATGGAATTAATGCTCTCTATAAGCTCTCTATACAGCCATTCTTAACCCATTCAGAGTTACTTAACTAAAACTTAAGGGCATAATCTTAAAACTAGGGACAAATTTGGGAGCAAAAGTCCGACAGTGCAGGAAAAGAAACACATGTCAGCGTCATCTTTGCCTCGTACTCCCAGGCTTTGTTTTGGCGAGTGTCCACACATTAGAAGAGAACCCATTTCATTATTGCCCTCTCACAAACACCACGGGAAAATGGAGACACAGACGCCGCCGAGGGATTTGAGGTCAGTGAGCAGTGTGTTATGATGGTGGTACCTTAATTGTTTATTGATTTGCAATTACACTGCGTTTTCTGTGTTTAGCTTTGTGTGTGTGTGTGTGTGTGTGTGTGTGTGTGTGTGTGTGTGTGTGTGTGTGTGTGTGTGTGTGTGTGTGTGTGTGTGTGTGTGTGTGTGTGTGTGTGTGTGTGTGTGTGTGTGTGTGGTTTGGCAGCGGGTGTCTCAAATGTCCAGCATCAACATTAGCGTGCTCTGACCGCAGCCTGTAACATCAGCTGAGAAATGATTACAGGGGAGGAGAAATGTCAACAAGGGCCAAGTGTTTCAACTAAAAGGCACGTTTCACACTATTGTACCTTAAATGTTAATTACTGCAGATGGAAACCATCACTATGTCATCCCAGTTCTCAAATATTGTATGTTAGACGAGCAATGGAGCGTCATAAAAGCTAATTAAACAAAGTGCATTAGTGGGAAAAACACGCAGTGCAAAAGAATATCACGTCAAGAAAAAACTTCGCAAAGTTTTAAATAAACGAATAGATGACGTAAAAACAGCCGTCCTTAAAACGGAAAATATGGACGTTCTGCATGTCTTGCAAAACTTACCTAATGCATACAGTGTGTCTGTTTTGAATTTGCTGACCTGGCAGATAATATTGCAATTTGTAGTTTTTGGGGGACCGCAGATTAAGGAAAGATAATTTAGCTTCATTTTGATTTATGTTATATAAAAAAGTGCTGACATTCGGAAAAGTACTTCCCTTTTTCAAAGAGAGGCGTTTATTTTTTAAGATTTCTAAAAGATGCCTGGGTCCAAATGCAGTACTACTGAGCAGACCTCTCCTTCAGAGGGTTAGCGTGCAAACAGAAGTAAAACAAAGGATTATCTGATTTTATTTAAGGCAGTGTTCTTTACAACTTACCAAAGAACAGCTGATCCATGGACATTGACTTTTGATAGAGCTGCTCTGTTGGTACAATGGTGCATTCAGGCTGAACGTCAACCGTGCTCATCTGTTGGGAAATGCAGTGACTGAATCCACCCAGACTTTGAGTGCAAATGTATAAATGCATTGTATAAGCTACAAGAACAGGATAAGTCTGCTAGCTTACTTAGCATTGGCTAATGGTGTTGGTGTTAGCATGTTGTAGCTACACATGGAGAAAACCTGACCAGCAAACAGCCCTTTCTTGTTGTCTGAACCTTATGAGTTTTACATTTTGAACTCGTGTTTAACGTCAATGCTGTAAATCCATGTTGTGTGTGTGTTAACTCAATATGTAGACACGTCATCACCACCCCCCCCCCCCCTTCTTTCTTTCTTTTTACTTTTGATTTTTAATTTGGTATCTTTTATTTTTTAAAGCGTGCGACCTGGGAAACATTAAGCTGTGTTTTCTTGCTGTGACAAATGCACATTTCTGTGAAACGAATAAAGGTATTCTGATTTTGATTCTGACACTGAGGAAAGAATAGCTGCTCAAATGAAAATATGTTCTGCCACTGAATGTACTTCTAATCAAATTATAGGATAGTAGATATTCTCTTTTAAATCCAACCATTTGATTTTAAAACAAATCCGTCCAATAATACGATGTTTTTCAAAGCGCTTGAGACAGATAATCCATCAGAGTGACTGTTGACTTTTACTGTGTAGCTTTCATTACTGTTGAAGGTTAATGCACTTTCAAGTACAGAGTGTTTGGAAAGTTTTAAGAGCACTCTGACTGAAAACTACCTACGGAGACTTTCCAATCCTGTGCTCTCATACTGGATATGGTGACCAGCATAGCAATCAAAGAGCTCAACACGGTCCATTGATGAGTGTTGTTGTAGCTCCCCTGTTATGTGGATATGTGTAGGCCTTACAAAGCAGACTGATTAGAGGTTAACAATCCATCTAATCAGTCTTTTAAAGCGATCATGTAACTCTTGTATCTGATCAATAAGAAGGAGAGATTTTCAGTCTGGTTCCATGCCATACTTGAAATCCCAATAGTTCTAAAAAGTGTTGGTAAGTGCAATTACCTGAAACTCTTTTAGTCCATAAAAAAACAAATACCCGTTCCTCCTAAAAATCATACAAGCTTGGAAGAACAACCTCCTTCATTCCTCTGAAAGTTTTCCAAGCAAAGAGCGCTGATTGCCAAACACTGGTATGACATTCAAATTCAAATCTGTGATGTCAAGTGGGCCAACATTTTTCCCATTGACTTACACTGAGTTAGGGTTATTTAATCATTAGGATCTAAAAGTTGCAAAGAAAACTGAAGTGTGCGTGCAGACGTGTTACCATGAAGAAGTACTCAGATCATCAGGTGACAAAAGGAATACTTCAGTCTAGAGATACTCAGAAGGAATTCTAAATGCTACACTGCAAAAAAGGCCCGTCTTGAAATAAGCCAGATATTCCTATATCTTGTTTAATTGTCTTTTATTGAGCAAAAAATCTGCCAATGGGGTAAGCCTTTTTTCCTTGACAAGAATTCTTAAAATAAGCACTAAAATGAGACTTAAAACTAGACAGAAAATCTTAAATTAATCCAAGTTCTTCTAAAACAAGCAATAAAAAACACTAATTTAAGATTAATTTACTTAAAATTAGAATTTATGTCTCGCTACTAAATTTATTTTAAGAAATGACAGCTTAATATGAGATTAATAATGAGCATAAAAGTAGTTAAAATTAGACATAATTTCTTGAAACAGCATAACAAATATACGTGATGTTGTCTTAAATCAAGATACCAAAACGTCTCATTTAATATCTTTTTATTAAATTTGCAATATAATTGCTCAATTCAACATCCAAAACAGGACCACTTCAACATTCCAGGTCTATCATAATCTAACAGATTGAAAAACCAGTTTTGATTTGAACCTCACTATCAAAAAAAAAAACATCTGTTATTGTAGCAGTAAGTATAGTAGTAAGTATACTTACTACAGGTCCAGTACAGGTGAGACAGCCTGACTCTCGGAAACATTATATTCAGGTGATCTTGCGCATACATTGAGCCTCTAGAGAATGCTCACCTGCGTTTTGCTGACCTGGGATCTGCTCAATCACGTCCGGTCTCAGCTCAATCAAATGAATGGAGAAGGAAAACTTCTCTGGATTTAAGCGCCTCTACAACTTGTGGGAACGAATGAATCCAATGCTACTTAAGAGTTTGTACTGGGGAGTAGATTTACCTCAAACAAGATATCCGCTGATCTGCGGACGCCACTTTCCCGATGTAAGTCATTGGGAAAAGAGTATTGTTGTGCTTAATGGGTATTGGCCGGGCGTTGTAGTACCACCACATAGCCAAAAATGAGCTAACACACTTCTAGGTACCATCTGTCTACACCCCATAAAGCCCTTGGAACGCCTTAATTGTGGGAACTGTAGTTCATAAACTTGAAGCAGGATTATGATCTAAATAAATGTAAGACAAACAATAACTTTTGTTGAAAGGTGTTGCTTTATACCAAACAAACAATCTGCGCAGTGCAATAGAAATGATAAAAATAAAATCTGCTACTTCGGCTTCCCAAACAGCGGGATGTATATTCTCTAAACTGGAGGTGCTGAGTCTTTCCTTTTGCTGCACCAGCTGTCTGAAGACAGTCTCCCATGCATGTGACATGAAAGCTCTTGCTGAGTGTGTATATAAAGTGAATATATTGTTGTGTTTTCAAGGCAGATTGCTTCTCAGTATTCCAGCATTGTTTGTCACCATCAAGTGCTATGCCACTGCTAAACCATTTGAGCGAGAGTCCCAGCATACACAGAAGAGGCGTCTTTTTGAAATTGCTTTTAAAAATGTATTCACCTTCAAGTATTTCAGTCTGACTCATCCTCATCTGTGACTTTTCAAAAACAAAATGACTACAGGGAAATGATTCACTCTCCACACTGAATATATGGTATGTCTCATTCTGGCAAATACCCTGGGCTGTATTCAGCGGTTGGCCTTGGATGAGCAGGTATTCATTGATAATTGTGGCAGGGGTTATATGAAACACAAGGACGGAGAACGGGGGCTGAGGTTTCTTTGCAATTGCTCTTTGGTGCAAAGATGAGGAGGCGAGCTCATTTGTGAGAAAGTGGTTGTACAAACAGAAAGAGAAGCGTGTTATATAATCCAACACCTTGCTGTTTTCCTACCCGCGCACAAACATACTGACCTTGAATACGAAATTGCCCACCGCTATTTGATCAAAAACGCTTCCTTCCGTTTGAGAAATCATAATCTTCTGTTCTGCCTCAAAGCAGTCTCCGGTGCTATCGCTCTGTAAACAGTGTTTTTGCTGAGTACCTGAACCCGGAGCAGCCTTCTCACCACCCAAGGAGAATGCCTTTGACTAATCCCCAAGGCTGTCTTATCAAGTGTGATTGAATGGAGCCTTCAGTCCCCAGAAGACGGGCTAACCTTTATCTTGCCTATTTTCTATTTCTGCTTGCTTTTCTTTTTGTCTCTCCACAACAAGGTGTGGAAAAAAGAGAGACCTGTTAACTGCTTACATCTTCCAATACGCCGGTGGGCGTGCGTTTGAAACATGAAAGGCTCCTGAACAAAATGGAAAATTTCCACTCCATTTGCTTTGCAGCCAATCAGTGTGCAGTGACCCAGATGAGGAGTGTGATATTGATGATGACAGCAATAAAGATGTATTTTCACCACAAGCCTTCCTTCTAATTAGGTTGATCTGTGGGGGAAATAAATGAATTCTGACAAAATGCAAAAGAGGCGGTGGTGCTGGGAGGATTAGGCTACAGAGTGTGACAGGGGGAAAAGAGAGGGGGTGGGATTCAAAAGGTGTCTAGGGGGTTAAGTGAGTCCATTGTTGGGGAATGGGTGACAATTACCCCTGAAATGAGATTGTGTGGCTTCAGGTGCCTCCTAAATACGCTGTTAGGTCAGAGTAATCCCCCGGGGTCTTGTAAGTGATACTCAGGGACGATGCTTTGGAGGTTTCTCAAACCGAGCCCACACACTTCAGACTAGCTACAGTGTGTGTGCTGTTACAGATGTAGGTCTATCTGCACTGCTGCTCTACTGCTTCTGTCTGCAACTGAAAACTTAACGGTGGGGGGAGTTTAAGGGCTTGTGATTACTCTGATTGAAGAACCACCCAAAGAAGCAGGACACATCATGACCTCTACCCTCAATATGCTGTTGAAAAAAACACAACCCCTAAGACTTATAGCACGCTACTATGGTTTGTGCTCTTGGAAAAGATCAGCATTGATATTGACCACTTGAATTCCTTGTTGTAATGCAATTTGTTTAAGACATTTAGAAGATTCTCATAGTTTCAAACCCACAGTTTTATAGCATTTCTGTCGGGAAGGTATAACGCTTAAGGCAATTCATGTAGTAACATTTCTACACGGTCAGTATTATGGTTTACAATCACTGTTGTTGTAAAGTGATGATAAGTGATTCTATGTTAAGAAGAAAAGCCTCTCGCACCAGACACACGTCCGCAAAGAGGCGTGGCCAGCAGCAGCTCATTAGCATTTAAAGCTACAGACACAGAATCCGCACTTTTGGAACCAGGCTGAAACAGAGGGGGTTATGGCGTCCTATATTGCATGATATGTTTGGTATTTGTCACCAGTTTTTCTAAAAATCCATAATCTTGATTATTTTGGTGTGAGTTGGAGATGCAAGCTGTAGAGATATCTGCCTTCTCTTGAACATAGTGGATGGCAGAAAAAATACAGTGGAATTTGCAAGGTCTTTTTCCAGAAGCAAACATTAAAACGTGTGACAAAGAGGGATTCATTATAAAGGTGTTCATGTAATTAAGTTGATTAAAAATATGAATGATTTGCAGTTGTAGTTTGTATTGAGGAATTAAAGACAGAAGTTCAGTCTGATTCTGCTGGTACGTTAATTTATAACCCCCCGTAAAGATGAACAGTGTTTCACAACGTCACAGAGCAGGTTGGGAGTGTGGGCCAGAGTGGAGCGGAAGCAATCAAGCAAGTAGTAAGCAGGTCAGCATCCAAAGTGCCAGGAGGAAGAGTCATGCACGGCTGCGCTGAAATACCAACCTCTACACTTCCTCCTGCAGGCGGGATGAAATCAGCTGCCGCATTAGCTTTTCCACAACGGAGTGGAAGATGGGGGATGTCACCCCACAGCAATCCACTGCACACTCAGCAGGTGTTGACATCTAGATTAACCTTGGGAGTGCTCTGAGTCCAATTCCTCTGGACGGCAGTGTCTTATTAGGATGCACACAGAGAGCTGGCATCCAATCCTCGGCTTCTCAGGCTCCCAGGTACTGCCCCTCACACAGCGGCCTGTCAATCAAAGGGTCATCAGAGCATCGCTGCAGGGACGTGGGAAACTTGGAGGCTGAATGGGGAATTTCACCCAACGATCCCCGAGTCGCTCCTAATTCATATTACCTTGACTGCTTCTACATGAGCTTTTCAAGTTCATTCAGGAAGGAGCAAGGCCACAAGGTAAACTCAGTGTGGAGTGTGTACAGCTTGACCCTCACACACATGGGAGTGTTTCTCACATACCTATAGTACATGCCTTCCCATATGAACTAAAACTTAACCCGCCAGTAATAACAGATCTCATCTAGTGGTCTTTTCAACATGTTGGTTATGAACAGAGCTGGAAGAAGTATTCAGATTCTTTACTTAAGTAAAAGTATTAATACTGCAACATACAAATGCTCCATTACAAATACAAGTACTGCATTAACAATGCTGCTTAAGTTAAAGTATTTAAGCATGATCAGGAAAATGTACTTTAAGTATTTGAGTGAAAGTACAGACTATTAATTAGGCAACCCACTCATTGCGTATGGTGTACTTTGGAGTCAGTGCTGGGGCAGCAGAGGGGAAAGAGGGGGCATTTCTTGGGTAGAGGAAGAGAGAGAGAGGGAGAGAGAGAGAGAGCAGTCCCAAGCTGTTAATTGAGCTGAATGAGTGTCAGCTGAGTCTGAGACTTTGAGAAGAGTCTGAATGTGTTTGTTGCATGGTGGATGTGCCTGAAAGATGCTACCAACAGGTGGAGAAAGACTGGTAGTTGTTTTCTCATCATACAACTTTAAATGTAACGAGGGAATAAGCTAAAGAGGACTGCAAACCCATTCATCCCTTTCTCCATGCACCACATCACTCTTGTCCTCCAACAGCTCCATTGGCTTCCGGTTCAGTTCCGTTTTCAATTCAAAGCCATCCACAACCTCGCCCCCCCATATCTGTCCAACCTCCTCCATGTTCCCACTCCCTCCCTCTCTCTCAGATCCTCTTTCTCCATACACCGGTCTGTCCCCTCATTACCACCCCAACTCAGAAACATGAATTCATTTCCCCATTTCAAAACACAGCTCAAAACACATCTGTTTAAAACTGCATATTCCATTTGATGCCAATTGCTGTTTCTTTCTTTTGTTTTTATTGACTCTTTATTTTTATTGGTGTTTCTTTTTAATGTTTCTCCTTTTCTTTTTTTAAAATCCTTGTGCGGTGTCCTTGAGTGCCGAGAAAGGCCCCTTCAAATAACATGTATTATTATTATTCATGGGTTCTTTGCTTGGTTCTTATTTCGTTTGTGAGATTTACTCCTCTTTCAGCTTTGAGTTAGTTGACCGAGTTGAAAGACATTGGGTTTTCACTGAATGGTGTTTTTAAATCGTTGCCTGTTGAATGTTTGATAAATGCTGGCGTTATGCTTAATTGAACGATCATCCTTCAATCTTTATTCTTCTGCCCCTCGTCGTGCATACGTTTTAAGTGCTTTATGCAGATGATACATTTGCTACACATCTAAAGCAAACATTTTACAGATTTAATCAGCTTTGCAGTCGGAATTTAACACCCTACAAACCTGACCTGCAGCTTGTACATTACTGCTTAATAACAATACATCTTAAAATAGGACTTTTGGGTACTCGCCAAATAATAAAATCCAAATGGAAGGATGATATATATATCATATTTACAGATGTTACACGACTTCCTTTTATGGGATCAGTTGTAAACGTCCATCATAACAAGTAGAAATGACTTATGAGTCAGTCCATTGTGTTGCAGCAGAGCAGAGTGACATGGACACTGTGTGTGTGTGTGTGTGTGTGTGTGTGTGTGTGTGTGTGTGTGTGTGTGTGTGTGTGTGTGTGTGTGTGTGTGTGTGTGTGTGTGTGTGTGTGTGTGATTTTCTCTCATGACCCATGTGATGGAAGAGATTGAAGCCTGTAACCATGGTAACTGCTTATAACAAAGATGGTGACGACCGTAAATGGACTACATTTATATTGCGCTCTCCTAGTGGCAGAGATCGCTCAAAGTGCTTTTACAACACACATAAATACACCGGTGGAAGCAATAAGAGCGGCTGCCAAGGACGGTTCGACATGCAGACTGCGGGGTAAAAATGAGTGATGATGATAATAAATGACACATAATAGCATGTGCATGAATAACATGGTAATACATGACACAAACATGGCACTCAGGGGAGTATAACCCGAGCTGAGCGTATTTTCGGCACAGATCCCGAGCAGAAAACATGTAACTGCTGTTTGTGGAGACTGGATATATACCTAGCTGTTTTTGCTTTATATTATCAGCAACCCACACGGAGCCCTGTCTGCATCTCTTGTTGAGCAACGTGTCAGACATTTCCTTCGAGACTATCAGCTTTGTTTGTTTTTTCTCCACCTTACAAACCATATGTCTGTTAATTAACCCACACGCCACGAACCAAACACAGTCTACCTATGGCTGACGACACGCATGTTAACTTACAACGCTGAATTAATATTCTCCTGTTCTCACGAGTCCCACAGTGGGAGTAACACAAGCTGTTTCCATAGCAACTCTGATGAAATGGCACTTCAGATGGGGATGTTGATATGTGCTGATGAAGTACGGACAACATCGTACGTTATGTCGCTCTGTACGAGGAGGAATACAAGACTGAATCAAAGATATACCTTTTTAAAACTGTTTTAATAAAAGGCTTTAATATGTAAGCTATAGTGACAATAAATGGAACAGAATTTAGAAAACCTGGAATCACTCTACTGCCGTTACTACAGGGCCTGGTTGAGTACTTGATTCTGATTGGTCAATTTTAACAAAACACTGCTATGGATTCATGATGGCTAAACAATCCCCAGAAAAGACAGAGAGCTGGACCTCAGAGAAATCAACAGAAGACTGAAAGATAGGAAGTAAACACTAAAGGGAACAGGAGAAGAAAACAGAAAGGAAGTAAACACTAAAGGGAACAACAGAAGAAGACAGACAGGAAGTAAACACTAAAGGGAACAGGAGAAGAAAACAGAAAGGAAGTAAACACTAAAGGGAACAACAGAAGAAGACAGACAGGAAGTAAACACTAAAGGGAACAGGAGAAGAAAACAGAAAGGAAGTAAACACTAAAGGGAACAGGAGAAGAAAACAGAAAGGAAGTAAACACTAAAGGGAACAACAGAAGAAGACAGACAGGAAGTAAACACTAAAGGGAACAACAGAAGAAGAAAGAGAGGAAGTAAACACTAAAGGGAATAACAGAAGAAGAAAGAGAGGAAGTAAACACTAAAGGGAACAGCAGAAGAAGACAAACAGGAAGTAAACACTAAAGGGAACAGCAGAAGGAGACAGACAGGAAGTAAACACTGAAGGGAATAACAGAAGAAGACAGACAGGAAGTAAACACTAAAGGGAACAGCAGAAGAAGACAAACAGGAAGTAAACACTAAAGGGAACAGCAGAAGAGGAAAGAGAGGAAGTAAACACTAAAGGGAATAACAGAAGAAGAAAGAGAGGAAGTAAACACTAAAGGGAACAGCAGAAGAAGACAAACAGGAAGTAAACACTAAAGGGAACAACAGAAGGAGACAGACAGGAAGTAAACACTGAAGGGAATAACAGAAGAAGACAGACAGGAAGTAAACACTAAAGGGAACAGCAGAAGAAGACAAACAGGAAGTAAACACTAAAGGGAACAGCAGAAGGAGACAGACAGGAAGTAAACACTAAAGGGAATAACAGAAGAAGAAAGAGAGGAAGTAAACACTAAAGGGAACAGCAGAAGAAGACAAACAGGAAGTAAACACTAAAGGGAACAGCAGAAGAGGAAAGAGAGGAAGTAAACACTAAAGGGAACAGCAGAAGGAGAAAGACAGGAAGTAAACGCTAAAGGGAACAGCAGAAGAGGAAAGAGAGGAAGTAAACACTAAAGGGAACAGCAGAATAGGAAAGAGGGGAAGTAAACACTAAAGGGAACAACAGAAGGAGACAGACAGGAAGTAAACACTGAAGGGAACAGCAGAAGAAGAAAGACAGGAAGTAAACGCTAAAGGGAACAGCAGAAGGAGAAAGACAGGAAGTAAACACTAAAGGGAATAACAGAAGGAGACAGACAGGAAGTAAACACTAAAGGGAACAGCAGAAGAAGAAAGAGAGGAAGTAAACGCTAAAGGGAATAACAGAAGGAGACAAACAGGAAGTAAACACTAAAGGGAACAGCAGAATAGGAAAGAGGGGAAGTAAACACTAAAGGGAACAACAGAAGGAGACAGACAGGAAGTAAACACTGAAGGGAACAGCAGAAGAAGAAAGACAGGAAGTAAACACTAAAGGGAATAACAGAAGGAGACAGACAGGAAGTAAACGCTAAAGGGAAAGCAGAAGAAGACAGACAGGAAGTAAACACTAAAGGGAACAACAGAAGGAGACAGACAGGAAGTAAACACTAAAGGGAATAACAGAAGGAGACAGACAGGAAGTAAACACTAAAGGGAAAGCAGAAGAAGACGGAAAGGATGCAACATCCCAGGTTCAATTCCAGCTTTGGGACATTAAGTCTTTAAGCCTGTATATGATTCTTGTTGTTAGAACACCTTTGATTAAAAGTGAGGAATAAAGATATTCAGAGATGCTTATGTGTTACTGGCGCTCCTATGAGCCGATCAGGTTAATGAAGCATTTGCCACTCATTGATGCTTGTGTGAGCAGAAAGGGTTTCCACTGAACCCTGGATAAAATGCTGAATTTAGATCATGTTGTGCTAAAACACCAGCAGCACACTGATTGGCTCCTGACCCTGCCCTGGTTAAATGGTGATTTTAAATCTGACGTATCAGCTAACCATACATTTGCAGTCAATACTTTGTTATTTAAACATTTATGAAACCACTGGCAACACCACTCCCTGCTTTTGTTACAGTTTTTGAACGAGTGCACCTCTATTTATATTCTGAGTTTGCAACAAAGCGGTGATTTCTCTCAGCTGTAAACTAGCTGACTGGATGCTGCTGCTCACACACTGAGAATGACATGAAGCGGAAGTCTCTCACTAAATCCCCTCAGCAACACTGAACCCATTTCATGTTAAAAATACTCAAAGTTTGATAGAGCATGTCTCTCAGTTTGGTCACAGGGGAGCAAAAGATTAAACAGTGTTCAGGATACTCTCCAGTGACTGAAGACGTGTGTTCACTCTGAATATCAGGCGAACACACGTCGCTGGATTAAACATTCAGTTGGTAACTTTTTTTTAAAATAACTTTTTGTCATATTTGCTCAAATTGTCACTAAGTCCTCAGAGTAGTGCATGAGACAGAACATCTGTAAAGAAATCAGGTTTTTCTCCCTCTCACTATTTTGGGAGGAAAATAAAAGAATGACTTTTGCAAAATCCCACTGTCCCGGAAGAAAGTGGACCAATCAAAACCAAAGAGTGTCAATAACTGCAATCGAACCGATTAACCAGGCGGCGCTGATCAAGTATAAATCAGTGTTCTGTTACAGCAGTGCCTTCTTCTTGCCTGCAATACATATGAACATGATATTTAAGTGTACTGTTTAGCTGTAGAATGAGAACTTTGTGACTTTATCGCACATGTTGCTAACAGCACTAAGCCCCATCCACTGTCTGGAGAAAATGCTCCTTGTTTACAGCATAAAGGTACACAGAAATATGATTTTAAGAAGAGATATTAGGCCAGGCAGTTACACAATCTTGCCCCATAATTTATGCGCACTGCCTAGTTTGACTTTATGATCAGAATTTATGAGCAGTGATTAAAACGGCGCTACAGAATCTTCAGCTCTGATTGGTTGTTGTTCTTTGGACATGGTACGTTTAATGCAAATTCAATTAAGACTCAAAGGAGCGTAATTATTATTATAGCATTATTATAAGTACATAGAGAGAATTTGAGCATATCTAACAACATCTTTGTTGTATTCAATGTGTTTTAGACATACTATATGGACATATACAGGAATGAGTGCTAAATCATGCCCAACATTAGCCTCCTTTAGCTTAGCGGTGGAGACGTGAAGTCATGTGACCGTGCTGTAGTTCCTTTATAGCCCAACATTAGCCTCCTTTAGCTTAGCGGTGGAGACGTGAAGTCATGTGGCCGTGCTGTAGTTCCTTTATAGCCCAACGTTAGCCTCCTTTAGCTTAGCGGTGGTGAGGTGAAGTCATGTGACCGTGCTGTAGTTCCTTTATAGCCCAACATTAGCCACTTTAGCTTAGCGGTGGAGACGTGAAGTCATGTGACCGTGCTGTAGTTCCTTTATAGCCCAACATTAGCCGCCTTTAGCTTAGCGATGGTGATGTGAAGTCATGTGACCGTGCTGTAGTTTCTTTATAGCCCAAAATTAGCCTCCTTTAGCTTAGCGGTGGAGACGTGAAGTCATGTGACCGTGCTGTAGTTCCTTTATAGCCCAACATTAGCTTTTTACTTACAAAAGTGGTGTTAATATGTGAATAATATCCTGCTGAACAAAACGTGTAAGTGTCATAAATGTTTGTTTGTCACCGAGTTGATTTCCCCAAATATTCCACAATCCGATGGAAAAAGCTCTTGTGATGCTAACTTCCAGGTCCGCCTAAAAAAGTGTGTCCCTTCACTTTCAAACAAAAAACTATTATTTTTTTGTTTGGCCTTATATTTATGAACCTGTGCCAGCCTCTAAAGTTTGGAGTCTAATTACACCGGCCTTAAATGTCCACTCAACTTTATTGCTGTGTAAAAGTCTGGGCCTTCAACCTATGCAGGCATTTAGATCTGGGATTATGGATGTGTGATGGGAGGATTAAGACCCAATTAACTGGAGGGCTGTGAGTGATGATGATGTTTGAATGAAGACTTTTCCTCCTTTTCTTTAGCCTCGTTAAAGTGGATCGACGGTGCAAATACTTTAAAGATCTATAGTCCATTAACAGTAGGATTTCCAACACATCACTTCTCGGGCAGCTCAAAGGCATTTACTAGATATTCTGCTGGTGGGTGTGTGCGTGTGTGTGAGTGTGTGTGTGTGTGTGTGTGTGTGTGTGTGTGTGTGTGTGTGTGTGTGTGTGTGTGTGTGTGTGTGTGTGTGTGTGTGTGTGTGTGTGTGTGTGTGTGTGTGTGTGTGTGTGTGTGTGTGTGTGCACAGCAGAACTGCCCACTCTGCATGGCTGTTAAGGCGCTGGTTAATATTTTGGGTGATATACAGATTAGACATGCTCTAAATTCAAGAGCAAGCCTTGCAGCGTGTGTGTGTGTGTGTGTGTGTGTGTGTGTGTGTGTGTGTGTGTGTGTGTGTGTGTGTGTGTGCGCATCTGTTTAAGTCAGTATTATAATATGATTTTGCATCAACCATACATTTCTCTTATTTTCCACCACTCTGAGACTTGGCTGTAACATTATTGTAAATCCTTCAGTGGCGATACACTAGCAGTACATCACACTCAGAGAGCCAGATGCCCTTCTTGGAGCCAAACCCCTGTCACACACACACACACACACACACACACACACACACACACACACACACACACACACACACACACACACACACACACACACACACACACACACACACACACACACACACACTCAGCCAGATCCTTTGTATCCTCAGCTGCCCTCTACTTTCAGAGATTAATTTAACAATCAGACTTCCTCTTTGTTAGAAAAGAGTACACTGCTCTCTGTCAGAGTTATCTGAATATGAGAAAATATGTGACAACCTGACAGCACAATTCTGCAGCATAAAACAACCCTCCTTTTTTACCATTGTTGGATTGAATAATGTATAAAGGCTTATAAGACTCTCCCTAGACTCACTGGTGTTTCTTTCCCCATATTACTTATTCAGCATGTCGAACCTTAGGCCCCATTAGCGTCGCAGAAGTAGAGCTTTTTCCTCAGCGCCTCATGTTCAAACAAAGGCCTCAACGCAGGAGAAAGCCACTGTGAGTCATGTGTCTGCCTCCTCCGTATGCTCGGCGCTCCTCTGGCAAATTAAGGCATGATTTCATAGCTTTAAGCCACAGATAGCACACACTGCCACAGGCTGTAGGGTCCCAGGGTTTGCCATATTTGTTTACAGGATGTGACACTTCTGCTAGGCACCTCTTTGATCTGCCATGTCTTTTTTTTGTTGGCTTGTCTGCATGAATCAGCGGTGGCGAACACGGCGTGTTTATCTTTTTGAAATGCGCTGTGCTCCAGCCGTCACCTGGATGAGGTGATTTGTATGTACCGCCTCTGCACATATCAAGTGTAATGCCTCGAGTGTTCATTTCATATCACGATCCCGAGCGTTGCACTGCAATTGAATTTGGGTATTTTTTTATTCCTTTGTGTCTGACTGCCTTTGACATGTTGTCAGGGTGGAAATTCACAGCACCCTGCCACTCTTTCTCCAGCAACCTCTTGATGTGCCACAGTGAGACTCATGTCATGAATAAACATGCTGATGTACAAAGGGATGAGTGTTTGTGAGAGATGAGATAGACAGTTTACATGTGTTTGAAAGCGAGGGTCTGCTGAGAAAGGAGTGACAGGGTCATGGAGCCCGGGAACTAAAAAAAGAAGCTCTATCAAGATCTCTTTTTAGAAGCTAGCAGTCGAACTACACGACAAGCAGTGGTGGAGAGAAATGCTTGCGGGAAGAGACTCCGGTTGTGGCTCCTGCTGTTGCACTGCGATTACTGAAATCCTGTTTGTAGCAGTCCTTCTAAAAGTTCAAATATATTTATTTACTTCTAGGACTTGGCTCACTGAGTGGTACAGACATGCTGAGCTCTCAGCATTGTCAGGAACAAGCAACAATACCTTCTTGTGTCTGGAAATAACCTGGAGGTAGAGAAAAAACGATGATGCTTTTAACTGAGAGGCTACCGGAGTTCTTGCAGCATTCGAAGGCTGCTTGTCAAAAAACCTGCTACCATGTCAGCCTGCAAGGCCAAAGACCTGCTCTGTGTCTTTAGGGAGTCCCAAAGCACAATGGCCCCTTTTACAGTTGCACCATAGACATAGAACACACACAACTGATAATCCTCACACACTCAAAGATTCAGCGGCTTTATTGTCATATGTACAAAAACTACGGTGTAGATTCTTAAATATGAGGCTCCTCCAGCAATGCAACATGAATATAAGAAGTAAAACAAAAGAACAAGTTTAAAAATGTTTCTATTTTAAAAATGATTTTTGAAAAAAACAAAGTTATGCAGATGAATTTAAATATATGTCAAAAACTAATAAATACAATAAGCTAAATGATGCAGGGAATGTTGTAAGTAAATGCACTCACACTTACACTGTGTCCCAATTGGGATACTTTCCAAGGTTTGCACAGTGTGTGAATTTCAATTATGTAGTGTTGACTCAAACTGTACACATTCGCTTTGACCTCACACAATGTGACGATCACCTCTGTTAACTAGCTAGCAAGCTATCAATGACAATTGTTTGTGGACTTTTTGACAAAAGAATAGTGGTACTTTTATTTAATAGTGAGGAAAAAAGATAACTGTTATTGTGTAGTGCTGTGTTGACTGGAGCAAGTGGGATTTCTTATGCATCATACATTATGTAGCCAAGATGGCGATTGCTAGCATGCAAAGCTAACTAGTTTACAATCTATTTAACTATACTACAACCGCCCCAATATCTCACACAAGTATAGATCCTATAGTGTTCAACATCTCATTGAAACTCTTATCAGAAATAAAGACTATAAGCATATTGATATGAATTAATAAACTTGAGTTTAATAAGTCACTCGTTTAAATTGATGTACATTGAATCTGACTTTTAAATGTCCTTTTTAGATTCTGAAAAGCTATATAATTATGCCTTAATGCTTTTTAATGCTGTGATTTCATTTTCATTTATACTAAATACTGTAACATGAATTTGAAGTGAAGCCCTTTAAATGTCTGGTTTACTTGCCAAATATGTTGCAGCTCTACATTTGATGAGGGATATCCTTTTTATAGTTTGTGTTTATAAGAGTTTTCTGGCTGTTCAACATAAAATGAAATGGTTCATGTAGAGACACTTGTTTTATTCATCTGTAATAATCCTATTTCCATGTGAGTCCTCATTTATCCACTTCACGTAGTATACATCCCATAGTGTTACCAAACACCGCCTGTCCCTCAGCGCTTTGAGCGGATTATCAGATGAGTCTCTCTTTCAGCTGCTTCTCATGCATGTGGCGCTCTCCCTGTCTGTCTCTTATCCTCACTGGTCTCAGAGTGAATAGGATGCGGTGCTGAATAGCAGCTGCTGAATGCTATGGCGGCTAGCAAAGCGGCGGGGAGATGTTATCAGGCGGGGAAAAAAATAGTGTCTCCTGTTTGATTTCCTAGTCATGTAGTGTGCTTGTCTGACTGCAGTATAGCAGATAGTGTCAGAGGAGGCCCGAGGGAGCGGCCACTAACACATCAACCGGGGGAACATGCTCTCAATGACATGCTATGCTCTCACGGCGACATCAAAGCCAATTATCAACATTGATTCTCTTATATTTGTAGCGTTCAAAGCCTCGCTGTGTTCAGTTTGTATATAGAAGCAGTCGGCTTATTAAATCCACATTTTGGGGAATGTATTCCGATACCTCTGACTGAGAAGCCGTTGATTAATTCCTGTTTGCTTAAATTACCTTTAGCTTTGGACACTGATGCAGCAGGAAATCTGCTCCCCACAGGAAGTGACATTCAGTAATTAAGAGTGAAATGCAAACGGTATTCTAATCAGCAGAGGGAGAGACCTTTGCTTGAAGCATCACTGGGTTGGTGAATGCGAGAAAGATTACCTTAATGACATTGCCTTCAGTCATTTATTGGCTCTGAAATACGAATTCTGTGCAGATTTAACCTTCGGCGCTGATCAAGATCGTAGCCTAGCGTAGAGCATACATACTGCAAACAATCCTGCTGCTTACTAAGCTACTGCATACAAACATTATTCAGAATAACGTGCTGCATTCAAAGGTTCTGCAAACAAACGTGCTTTCTTACCTACAACTAAATTCAAACACCCTGCATACTAACTTACTGCATGCAAATGTTTGCTAACAGTCTGCGAATATAAACCTACTCTATGATACCTAGCTGCATGCTAACATACCGCGTGCTAATATATTTTATGCTAATGACCCGACTAAAAGTGTACTGCATACTATCATACTGATAACATACCATACTAATGATCAGCATGAACACGTACAACACACAAATGTTTTACAAACAAGTGTTATGTTTACCGATGTATTGTATACTACTGAATGCAAATATATGTACTGCATTCAAACGTACAGTATTTTAACTAACGTACATACTTTCAGCATATGTTCTAAATGCTAACGTACTGATGCTAACATGCTGCATTTAAACATCAAGCGTACTGTAAACTAACATATCGCAGACTACCAAACTACATATTGGCCTTTCAAAGTGCAATGTGAATGTGCAGAATGAATCACATTACTGATGGTTACTCCTGTGACTCCGTTGCACAAAAAGCGTAATTTAGATAAACTGATCGTATATTGGAAAACGATCTGCACACTTATGCCTTGCACAGACTACACGACTTTCAAAGTCGTACGATCGCTTGCCAGTTCACACTACACAACTGGCTCGGGAGTCTTGAAGTCGTTGTGGTGGGCACACTACACGATCTGTCACCAGGAGAAATCCCAGAGGAGTCTGTCTGGTCTCCAAACTACGTTTTATCACGAAATCACGCGAGAAGTGACACGGGAAATGACGCGGATTCCGAACGTTATGATGTTATGTATTACGTTAACTTCAGTCAATTGTGTAGCCTAGCTACAACTTCACAGTTCAAAATCAGGTTTCAAACAGCTGTGTCGACTTGGTGTGTTGGACAACGGTTATTCTTCTTTTTAGAAAGCGGAGCCAGATCTGACCCTTCTTCGGTCGCCATGTTGATTGTCTGCTTCGAGAAATGTGATTACCCATAATTCTAAGAATTCCGAGAAGTTACGAAAACTTCACGAACATTCCACGAGCATTCGGAATTCAAGATCGGTCGCTCGAATATGGCATCCACCATTCAAAATGGCAACGACCGTTCTGAAAGGCGACGACCGTTTACAAGACGGAAATTTGCCTCGCCGACCGGTCCAGATATTTAGCTTGCTAGATATCTGTAGGGCGTCAGGGAGTCTTTCACCTCGCTCTTGAGCAGTTCACACATAACGATCAAACGCCGACTGCCGATTTAGCGCCGATTCGTCCCCGAGCTCCAAAATCCGTCTGGGAGCGGCCGATTGGGCTAAAAATCGTGTAACGTGAACTTGGCATTAGGTCACCCACTGACAGCTTTGAGCCTGGCTCGTAATCTCAAATGAAGGACGGTCTGTGTCATTGGACCCAGGTGCAATGCATTGTGGGTTGGTTGAGTCTGTGCAGTCAGAAATCGCATGTCAGCTTTTCTTTCGTTTCCAAAGATCTACATACTCTGCAGTGTGAATGCACTCATTACACTGATTTTTATGACTTTGAAACTAATTCACATTAAAGTTAGCACATCATTTTAAATCCAGCCTTTGCATGTTCAATGGGAGTGGTCATAAATGTGTCCCAGAATGCATTGGGTAAGAGGCAAAGAGTTGGGAAAGTATTTTCTGAATGTACAGTTAACTGTTCATCTGATATTCACGACCTTTGAGAGGAAATCAAACCTGAATATTGAGCTCGTGTTCCTTCAATATATCATTTAAAATTTGATCCTGACGTGTTTTGAATATTGTAAAATTGCTGCATAGGAAAGAAAGAGCATCAGGGTGAGATGGTTTTGCATTTCTCTGACAAGGACATTGATATTGGAGGATTTTGCAAAACCTGAATTACGTTTACAAGTTTTGCTCTCTACAATATAAGTCAAATACATCATGGTTCCTACATGTTTAATCAGGTAACACACATGCTTCACACCCATTAAACACAACAGGTGAGGTGGGATATTGTTCAATTTATATTTCTGGGGGGTTTTATTTCCCTTGTCCCAGTTCTCTGGCACCTGTGAAATGTTCAGAACTGACATCCAACAGGAGGAGGAGGAAAATGAAGACCTCATGTGAACTCCTGTCCCTGATTATTCCACAACAACACAGAGCATGTGAACAGTATCCTCTGTTTATAGCGGGACATTTATTAATGTGTCCTACTTTTTGACATAACTGGATTTATATTAACATCACCCAGTTTGTTACTGGGTGCTGAAACATGTTGATTGTTATGTCGGGAGCACTGATGGTATTTCCGTTCTGCTCAGGTGAGTTTAGCCTTACTTTATATTTTTACTTTCCTGAATTCTATTATTTAATCCCGTGAGTCTTAATCTTTTCTATGGCCGGACCCTAAATTGCCCGAATTACCTAAATTTCCCTCTTAAATCGCAATGGTTGATAACCGATGATAAAGATAGCTGAATGATTCGTAATTCTTTAAGAAGTATTTGTGAAACATCTATAGACATTACATAGATTGATGGACCTATAGTAACCAAATGATTAACCAATAATAAAGGAATAACTATCAATCTTATCTTTAAAGAAGCTTTCCAAGTATGTTCTCTTTATCAACCAAAGGAATCCAAACAATCTTTATAGACAGTTTATAAACCAATGAAGTGTGATGTGTTATTAACTCTTTCATAACAGGCAATACAACACATCATAAAGCACACACATCTTATAGTGTGTGCAACAATTATGCAAAGTTAAAAGGAGATAGATATATATTAATCATTATTAAGTTATCCATTGTAGTTTCACTGTTTGTTAACAGTAGGTATAACCATGTGACGCCCCGGTGGGTGTCATCATTGGGTGTCTCTGCCTAACCTCTGCCTCTCACCTCCAGGACACTAATCAAGCAAACTCAGCTCACCTGGGCCCGCTGTGTTAGTACTTCAGCTCCTGCAGGGGCTCTACTGTCCCCCCTCTCACTCCAGGCTGCCTTAACAGACAGACTTTGGTTTGGTTTTGTTGGTTTACCCTTTTGCTTTGTTTGACACACAAAGTCTTCAGTCATGCTCATCACACACCACTGATTAACACAGTCTATCTGTATATTTAATGTGCTTAATAACCTGATGCTGAACCCTAAATCATGGTGTTGTCTCCCTTTTGTCGTGACTGCCTGAGCCAGGTCATGACAAACCATTAAGAAGTCTTCATTTGTTTTCAATCAACCACTCATTTCAACAGTGAATTGTCTCCTTTATTATAAAGAAACTGCAGTATGTTCTGTTTATCTTTCTGCAGAGGTATTATGATGATAATACATTTCAGAACAGTATTTGAATTCTTCATCTTGTGAGCCGATCACATCCTTCAGCAGTCTGAAGCTAACGTTTATAGACATCATAAAATCAAGTCTGAATTTCCAGAGAGGATGTTCAAGTAAACAGCTAAAAGTCAATGTTGGCCTGAAGCCTTCTGGGTACACAGGCCTCATTAATGTAAGCCTCCCGCTCTTATAGAGGAAAGCAATAAACCACCGGGTAGGACAGACGCCCAACAGGGAGACACTTCATCCTGTCTCCGTGCATAATCCAATAATCGTGAAGGAAATGCTTAAAACTTACCGTGCAGGTGGCGCTAACTGAATTCCATAAAAAAAGTACAACTTAAACCATATGTGATGATGTTATTGGACTCTTAAATGTACAATATATATATATTGTTTTCTGCCACCAGGGTTTTCTCAATCAAATTAATAGTGGGAGTTTTTTTTAAGGCAATCCCAACTTGATAGTGTGGTGTCATCGAGTTTGTAATTGCTGTCAGTTTCTCCCATTTGGGATTTCTTCATTTTTAACAAGGAGACACATTTCCACAGAAGTCTCCAACTCTCGGAAATAAAACTGAACTGGGGAATAAATCAGTTACACGTTCAAAATCAATGATTTTCCTGAGAAGTTTGACAAAAACACACTTCCTGTATGGTCTGTAAGGCTGAGTTGCCACGAAAGTTAGCTTAGCTTTTTAAATTGTGTTATTATTCCAGATGATAAGGAGTATTTTACCGAAAGCAAATTTTCCACACAGGTCTGCTTGTCTCCTAAGAAGTAGAACTGTTGATTCAAAAACCCATAAAACTTGGACTTAGGTCGCAGAGGCTACAAGCTAACTGCTAACGTCAGCTTATATTTCTTATAGTTTAAGATCCAGAGGACTGATGAGTAAAATCCTTATTATGGTTAAAATGTATGGTTATAACAACCAAAATCCAATAAATGTATTGAGCTTATAACTAGATAAAAAGCAAAGTCAGGACGGCTTTTGAAAGACACCGCTAACTCATGCTAATAGGCTAAACGACACCATGAGAGGAGATTGAATGAAATGTACCGATACTTTAAATAAGATAACTTCACTTTGAATTATTGAGTTGGAAACTTGTTGGAAACATTAAAATAATGACATTTAACAACTACATCAACTTCATACAATACATCAAGTGTTCTTTGACATTTTCCATTCACAAATGGCACAAAATAAATCGTTAAAGTTGATCCAAATTCAGTCATACTCAGTTTTTGTATTCTCGAATGGGAAACAACCAGTAGGAATACTTGAACAAGTTCACAAAAAGGTCACAGAGAAGCATATTGGTGTTTCCAGACATCCCTCAACATCCCTCTTTATGCAGAGCTTCATGTACGGGTGTAGTTTGTTAAAGGGGTCTCATCAGAAACATTTCAGATCTGCAGGGACTCTGGGAACCTTGTCTCTCCTTCAGCGAGGCTTAGAACATGAACTTCAGTCGCCATGAAACCAAACACTCAGGTCGAGATTAAAGAGGGAGAGGAAGATGAGAAGAAACACAGCTGCAGATTCTTAGCAGCGCTCCCTGGTGAGGGCGGGAACTGAAGAACAACTCTGCTTAGATTACCGTCGGTATTTCAATCGTCTTTAAACACACTCCAGTCTCAATTTTAACATTTAGTGTTGCATTTTATTTCAGCCATATGCTTCTGCTCTTCTAAGTTCATCGACAGTCGTGTTTGCTCTTTTTCAGCAGCACCCCCGGTCAATGCATTTATGTAGTTTTATTGTTACACAACAAAAGGAAATACAGTTCAAACTAAAATTGTAAAAATCTGAATAATTATTCTGATATGTAAAGGAATTGTCAACAACTAGGAAAATAAGGAGTGTTTTATCATATTATTCCCATGTTTTCTGTTAGGATTTCAGTGTCTGTATTTTTTGTTTACAGTTTCACTTTGAAATGTGTCTTGTTTTGTCTACTTCCTGTCTTGTCTTGTTTACTTCCTGTCTTGTCTACTTCCTGTCTTGTCTACTTTACTTCCTGTCTTGTCTACTTTACTTCCTGTCTTGTCTTGTTTACTTCCTGTCTTGTCTTGTTTACTTCCTGTCTTGTCTACTTTACTTCCTGTCTTGTCTTGTTTACTTCCTGTCTTGTCTACTTTACTTCCTGTCTTGTCTACTTTCCTTCCTGTCTTGTCTACTTTACTTCCTGTCTTGTCTACTTTACTTCCTGTCTTGTCTACTTTACTTCCAGTCTTGTCTACTTTACTTCCTGTCTTGTCTTGTTTACTTCCTGTCTTGTCTTGTTTACTTCCTGTCTTGTCTACTTTACTTCCTGTCTTGTCTTGTTTACTTCCTGTCTTGTCTTGTTTACTTCCTGTCTTGTCTACTTTACTTCCTGTCTTGTCTACTTTACTTCCGGTCTTTAGTTTCCCTCCTGTCTGATTGTCTGATCGTGCTCACCTGTTGCCCCTGTGTGTCTCCTCCTCCTTCCCAGCTGTGTCTTGTCTTGTGATTACCCTCCTCTGTATTTAGTCTGTGTTTTCCTTTGTGTTCTTTGTCGCGTCGTCATCGTTGTTTGTCGTTTGCCTGTTCCCTGAACCCTTTTGGATCTCCCTTTTTCAGCCCTCCCTCTTCCACTGCGTTGTCCGTGTTTTAATTGGATACTTTTCCTTTGTTTTACCTTTTGTCTGCATTTTGGCTAACAGCTTTTTTATAAATAAAGCTCGCCCTTTGTTACGTCTGAACCCCTGCCTCCTCTATTGCTTCTGCACCTGGGTCCTTTCCCCAATCCTGACATGTTCTTAAAGATATGAACTGTATTTTTAATTCTTGTGGTTATTTTTCATATTTCAGATCTTTTCTTTATCTTACTATTCACAGTTTCAAAGGTTATTGTCTTTAAACCAATAGTTAGTACTTTGTTCCACTTATTATAATGAATAAGTAAGAACATTGATTCTTATGATATGTGTTGTTATATTTATTTGTTTGTGATTTTGTATTTCACTGTACAGCACTTTGGTCTAGAGTTTTAAATAAAGTTGGGTTGGATTTATTCTGGTGTTTTTCCAAATAGTAGTCCGCAGTAAGTGGGTTTTTATTTAGAGAAATACCGAAAGTATGTTCATGCATTTCAATGTGATTTAACTTCATGATTTACAAACTATTCCTTGTTTCAGTTTTATTGACAGAACTTGTTGTTTCTCAATCAAACACCGATGAATAAAACAGTCAATACACTATTTGGATCTAGGTTGTTATAACTATACTTAATAACATCTACATCTGGACCTTAATCTATAAGAAAACCAGCTGAGCAAACGTTAGCAGTGAGCTCGTAGCCTCTCCGGCCTGTGTCCACCAGGAAACGACACCTGTTTAACGTGGAAGTGCTCTTTAATGGTTTCAATCTCTGGGTTTGTTTGTTTCTGAGAGGAAAGGTCCTCTATAGATAATTTGCCTCCTTGTTAAATCCTACTGAATGTCTGCATGCTACATTAGCAGAGTTACAAGCTGAGCTAACCCGGAGTAGCAACTTAGCTCACAGCCCCGTTTTTCGGCAAATATGAAAACAGATCTCTAAAATATTGCTGCTTTGTTTTTAACTCAACAGGTTTACAGTTTTGGAGATGAGGAGACCTTTTCAGCAGGGATTTATCACCATTTTAAATAAACTGGGCTCTTCTGTTATGCAACCTTTTTGCAATAGAGCAAATTATTTTAGGGGGAATATGGTTCCATCTTAAGAGGAATATGCTTATTTGTTTATTATTTAAGATCAGAAGTCTTCAAAGTGCGATGCAGGACTCCACAGGGGGGGTTCAAACTGCAGGGAGGCTCAGTGAATGGAAGTGAACAAACATTACATTAGTTATTACATGGCTTATCAAAAGAAGATCATATGGAATAATTTAAATGTGTGTGATCGGGTAGAAGAGCTAGTTCAGAGCTACGGTAATCTGCGGGAATGGTGCTGTTTTTCCTGGAATCAGAAACAAATAATTGCCCTAGGGAAGAGTTATTTAATGTATTTGGTATAGTCTTAAAGTCAGTAAGTGCTGACATAGGTTAAATGTTTGCTCTCTAGGGGATGAAAGTTTGTTTACTTTTCTTTTTGTTTAACCCCGAAAGCTTCTGTAGTGTTCGTTTAAGAGCAGATTTATTTTAATAAAGCCTCCTTTTTGTTAAACTCTCTTACCTCTTCTGTTTAATACTCCACACTGCCTTCCTTACCCCAGCTGGACAGCATTAAATAAAGCTTATATGCATATTTGAACATTACATTTAAGAGGTTTCATGGTGGTATCTTTTACTGGATATTTGTTTCCACATGTACAAAATGTATGAATTCTACAATCCGTATCTTTGAGGGCAGTTTTTTCTCCTCCTCTCGGCAGGAATCTCCACTTCAGTAGCACTTACACAAAACCTTTTCATTTTTCCCCCTCGAAAGGTTTCGACTGAAGATGTTGTTCATATCTTGCTTTGGCCAAAAACTCCTCTTGAATTTGGGCACTTTGATCAAAAATAAGTGAGAAAAAAGAGGGAAGGATTGGCCTTTTCTACCCACATTTGTCCAGCTGGTCTGTGGATCATCATTGGCAACAATTTCTCCAGTCCAAACCTGATCTAAAAGCCAGCAGCAGCAGCAGACCGCATTTTCTCCACTCCAGTTAATATAAACTGGTCTTTATCAGCACGAGGATGTTTGGTGCACAGTGCCAAAACAACAGCATCTGCCAAAGTCCCAATTTGAGATGGTAATCATCAAATGAATACAGACACAGAAGAATTGGAAACTCCCCAAAATAAAAATCAAATTAGAGTCGAGATCTTATAAAAAGCAGATAAAAACAGGGTGCTTCTTTTGGTATATTAACTCCCTAACCTAACACCATATAAAGTATATCTGTATTATTATTGTAACTAGCTTTCAGTAATATTTGTTTGTGTGTTAAGTTAAAAATACATAAGGAAAACCAGATTCCCAGAAGGATGAGACTGAGTCGTTACAGAAGTGTAGCAGTTTGGCCATTTGAAGTTGTTGTTTACTCATGTTTATTGAGTTTGTTTTCAGTTGCATGCTTCATGTTTAGTTTATCATCCATGTTTAGATATGGATCTTTAACATGTCTCAAGTGTTAAGTCAGGGGTGTCCAAACGACGGCCCGGGGGCAAAATGCGGCCCGCAGGCCATTTTGAATCGGCACTCAGCAAATTCTAAAACTATAATGGAATACGGCCCACAAATGAAACTTGTGCTTGTCTTATATTATACTTGTTAAAGTAAACATATATGACACAGTATTCATGTGTGAATAAGCCCTCTTTTCAAACGCATTCAGTCAATTCAAGTTGAAAACATGTTCTAACAAATCTGAGGTAATAGAAAAGCACAATCACTTATTTTATAACAAGCTTGAAATTGAAGCCTTCATATTTCCCCTTATTTTCAGCAATCTGGGACTTCTGTTTTAAGGAATGAGCTGCCAACAGCATAAATGAAACCCTACGGAGAGCTGGGACGCAGGCTGTTTTTTTTTCTTAAATAATTTTCATACATTTAATTGATTTCGATAACTTATATCTTAACTTATGAGGCACAATACGTCACCTCTAGTGAGGGGCCCAGCCCTTTGCATATTTTTCTGTATGTGGCCATCAGTGAAAAAAGTTTGGACATCCTTGTGTTAAGTCTAGTTCCGTCCTGCACCGTCTCTATATTTCTTTGTAGTAACTTAACTATGTACTTCAGTAAAAGTACTTCATTCTACCACTGTGTGCAGCCAGAAGGGTGTAAGAAGTACTCAGATGTTATGTTTAGGTGAAAGTAGAAATACTACTTGTACAAATATTTTGTGACAACTAAACGTCCTGCATCCTAAATCCTTCCTAAGTAAAAGTACAAAAGTATTGGCAACGATAGGGTACAAGGGAGTAGGTACTGCTCTAATTAAGTAGTGAAATATAAAGTAGCTTGAAATGAAAATAAAAACCAAGAACATCAAAATTGTACCTCAGTAAGTGTGCTTTATGAACCACTGGACACACCGATATTTAAATTACACTACTGGATAATAAAGTGTGTTTGAAGTCTGTGTTATAGACGGTAAATCATTTGTGAAGACGAATGTCAAACTATGATTTCACTTGTTCAAAAGATGGACATTGACGCATAGTGAAAGGAAACAATACGCACAGTCGCAGGAAACGCAATTTTAGCATGAAGGGGAAAATGTGACTCAAATCAAATAATACAAAACCCATTCCCGGTTTTTAAATATCCTCTGCCTCTCATTCAATCAGGCTCTTCCTCAGAGCACAAGCTGTTGATTTTGTTTCCTGATGTGCATCAATATGTGCACAGAAACATTGACTCCTTCATCATGACTCATCTCTGCGTATTTTTAGAAACCTGACTCAGCTTATTGCCAATCCATGCAAACAGGTGCAGATCAATACCCAGCCTGCTCTCCTGCCTCGCCTGTCAATTACGCTTCCAAGGAAATCATATCATCCTGGTTTTCGACATTTCAACAATATTTTCACACAAGGTAAGTGAATGCACGAAACAAACACAGAACTTTTAGACTTTTGCAAACCTTCACTTGTTCTAAATAATGTCTCTAGATCAGGGACACGTTCACTATTAGTTAACGGGGTATTTTGAGAATCAGAAAACGTTATTTATCTAAGGATTAAATTGGGTTTTTTGGTGTTAAATAAATGCTGCTTAACTGTGTACTTGCATACTTAATGTTTATACATTAATGTGTAAATTATTTAAGAGATGAATCTAGTAAACCTCACTCCTGTTTCTCAGTTTTATCCTGTCCTCATTTTCATTCATACATTTGTTTTCCCAACCCACCGTCTACCTATGGTGGTAAATGTGTTAGTCTTATAAAAATGGTAACGAACAAAGACAACACATGAACGATGAAGTCTACATAAGTGTCAGAATCAGAATCAGAATACCTTCAATAGTCCCACAGAGGGGAAATCTGCACGGTTACAGCAGAAAGAGCCAAAAGGCAGCTTAATGTTTCACCCAAGATACTAAATAAATGTATACACAAGAATCACACAATTGCAAAATACACACAAATAACAGCATGGCAGCCAGATGTGTATTGCACAGTTATTAACACGACAGGGGGTGTTACAGTCAGTGATGTTATATGTGAGGGGGTCTACCGGGGGCCAAGTGTGTTGAGTTAGAAACACTTCCTAAATGTAGTTAGATTCTACCTCAAAATGTATTCTTGAAAATCTAGTAAGGTTTTCTGTATTTTCGTTTCCGAGGCTTTGACTTCCCGCCATTATGTGTTTTCCCGCCATTATGTGTTTTCCCGCCATTATGTGTTTTCCCGCCATTATGTGTTTTCCCGCAATTATGTGTTTTCCCGCCATTATGTTTTCTCCCGCTCTTGTGTGTTTTCCCGCCACCCTTGGTTGTTGCCACCTGTTACCCATCAGCACAGCGCAGGTGATTAATGTGTAGTCTAGTAAGAATAGCTGTGAGGAAACAAAGGCTAAAAATGAACGTTAACTTGACCTACTTGGAAACGCTTCTACTTAAAAAATGTTGTTTTCTGTGTGAGAAATTGTTGCCTCACTGTTTCTCAGTTTTATCCTGTCCTTAGTTTTATTCATACATTTGTTTCCCCACCCTTTGTCTACTTGTGATAATGCTAATAATAATGTAGATGCTTTTTACAGGAACGCGCTCCGCTCCGATCCATCACGGCGCAGCGCAGATGATGGATGTGATGGCTGCCCTGCCTTCATTAACCATGCGTGCCACATCCATGTCATGTTTGATGGATGACTTCTTGGCATCTCAGTACATTTCAGTGAAGCACTTGACCTTTCTAGATACGAGCCACTTCAATATACTGAACAATGAAGGGCTCCATCAATTTAACACATGATTGGTTTCGTCAAAAGCCTCCGCACGGTCGGGATCTGTTTAGATTTATGTGGACAGAATTAGCATGTTGCTAAACGAATGCAATTACATGAACTCGAAAGATGAAAAGAATGTTAAATAGGAGAAGATGAATAAAAGATTAGCGTCTACACCCACAATAAATGCAGGTCAATGAATTTAACCCAAGCTATTATTTAGACAAACGCCTGTTTCCACTATCACATCATTTAGCTGAGGCATCTTTTTATTTGTCAAGTTAATTCTGTAGCATTTGTACATGAGAGACAGTACTACAAATATGTTAGATACGAGGCAATAGCAATGGTTGCAGTGAGAGCCTGAGTACAGAGGGTTGTGGGTTTGTGTATAATTGGTTAGCTTTGATCTTTGAACTTCGCATGAGGCTATGTATCATCCATCCCCGGAGAAAACTCCTCTCTGGGCCTCCGACGGATGCGTAACATCCCGATTCTCATCGGTTAAATCGAAGACAACATGCATTGTTTGACCTCATCCAAGAGTGGAAAGGAAGAATTAAACTTATAATACATATTTTACATTTTGAATATAGTGCTAGTTAATAATTAAGACAATATCAGCCTTTTAAATGTGGGCCTTTTCTCAGATATAATTGAACTAAATGGCACATACGAAAATCAGCAGCACAGCAAAGCTTCTCTTCGCCTGTATGAGTTGTTATTGAGAGCTTCTCCTCTTCCATGAGTATGCAAACTTCCTTCTATATAGTAAGAAGATTGCGGGTGTAGTTCAGTAGAAAGAGCGTAGTTCCTGGAGGTGTGGACATCTTGAGTAACCAGGTCATTGTTTCAGTTTTTTCATTTGAAGTTGCCATGTGGTTTCAGACACAAAGCAGACATTTACACGTCCACTATCTCCAACAATCTGGTGCTCACACTGTTGAAGCCATAATGTATTTTGTGTGTTTATTTTATCAGCTTATTTATTTTTATAAGGTGAATGTAAGATGCAGTACTGACACTGAACACAGGATGGAGCATTCATTTGAGAGCAGGTCATCACCTGGTGATCAGAATCAGGTGTGTGGGACGGGAAGCAAACAGTACTGTGTCAAGACAGCGTCATGGAGTCGAGTCGAGTCGAGTTTTAATCGGTTTGTATCACGGTATATTGTTCGCTGAATGCTAACAGACCGAGCCATGTGCATACCTTCATAATGTTGAAGATTTTAAACTGGAAATAAATGGAACGATATACGGCTCATTGGACAATGTGTGATAGTCTAGCGTCCAAACAAGGTCTCCTGTTCGCGTCCCTCAGTGGCTTAAATATAGATTATGCTCAAAAGTCACCAAACAGTGTTAAGAGAAGTGCTGTCAATTGATGAAAATGCTCATCACAGTCCCCCTACTTCCACAAGAACTGTATTTTGTCTGCCCTTACACCAGGTAAAGCGGCCTTGGCTCCCTTGTTATTATTAACCGGAGGAATTTGGGTTTAATCTTATAATGAGGTTCAATTTGAGTTACTATTTATTTTGTATTTGTTCCAGGTTAACTATGACAACCTTAAAAAAATATGTATTTTGGGGATGAACTGTCCCTTTATTCAGACACCAGCTGAGAGTTGTGTTTTGTCTCTTGTCCAGATCAGTTGATTAGCTGCAGCTGAGTAAAAGTGCCCCTGACAGTTATCATCATTTCAAACTACTGCTTTATTAATTACGTAAGATATAATTAGGATTGAGCCTCGTATAATTTCAAAAGTGCACTACTTTTTTTATCATGATTTAGCTAAATTAAGAGCTCAAGCTTCTTTTGCAAGGATGTATGAGTTTGTGTTTTAATGCCAAATAAAACTCAATAACATAAAGTGTTGTCTTTAACTTCAATCAGTAAACAGTAAGAAACCCAAAGGTATATTTAATATGAAAAGGAGAAAACACACATTTCAAAGGCCTTGGCGAGCTCAAATCAATCCCTGTAGTTTTCCTTTTCCAAGGTAAAGTAGAGAATATTCATCAAATAGCTCTGGTGGAACTTGTCCAAGTACAAACTCAAGAATTGTACTTGAGGTATTTATTTTACCTATGGCAAATAGAGTGGTGTAAGAAGGAATCCTAAACACGTAATGACTTAGCATTTTAGCGATTCTGGTCCCGTCGGTCTAAGTCGACATTTCTTTGAACGTGTTTTTGGTTTAAAGCATGAAGTAAGGTTCCTGGTTAACACAAGTGGAAGAGATGTTACTTCTAGGACATAGATTAAGTCAGAAATATTCCTCTTGTGATCTTCTGTGTCTCATAAAAACGTTGCTTGCTAATAAGTGATGCTAATAAACTACTACTCATAATTATGCTGGACATTAGCCGCCTTTAGCTTAGTGGTGGTGTCGGTAGCTTTGCAACCATGATTTCGTTTTAGCATACAGGCAGCTTTTTACTTCTGCCAATAACATTTATGCTTCTAAAATCCCTGCTCAACAAAGCTTAGTTTCTGCAATATATATCCAAATCCAATGGGGAAATCCTATTGACTTTGTGTAGGAACCAGGGAGATGCTAACTTATGGGTCAACCTACACACTATACGTCTATAGGGCCCCAAACAAGCCACATCATATCTGTGGTGTGACTATGGAAGCCACTGATTGGAAGCAGGGATGGCTTTGCTGTCCATCTCCGTCCATGAGAGAGAGTCTGTCACTCATCGAGGAGCTGTTTATTTTTTGACCTTTGCTTTCGTTGTATCCGTCCGTCCTCTGCGCGGCTTTGCGAGTGCAGTCGTGTCCTCGGAGGCGAGACAAGGAGGAGGAGATGAAAGATTCATACGGGGGAGTGTGTGTGTGTGTGTGTGTGTGTGTGTGTGTGTGTCTGTGTGTGTGTGTGTGTGTGTGTGTGAGTGTGAGAGAGAGAGATA
This sequence comes from Eleginops maclovinus, assembly GCF_036324505.1. Lineage (NCBI taxonomy): Eukaryota > Metazoa > Chordata > Actinopteri > Perciformes > Eleginopidae > Eleginops > Eleginops maclovinus. Next base: position 6,472,338 of record NC_086352.1, on the reverse strand, counting down.
GATCTCCACCAGAGAGAGTTAATTAGGATCTCCCTTTCCCAGGCAATCACTCTGCTCTTGACATTTCATCTCACTTTTTTCCTGGACAAATCTCCCTACGACAGGCAGAGAGGAAGTGCTCGACCTTGGTTAGATGTTGTGATGCATTGCTGGTTTTAGCCCACATCCGTCTGCCTGCCCATGATAACATGAAACAGTGGAAGAATCCCAGAGCTCTCCAAGCCACCTGTATGCCTCCCCTCACCCTGAGAAAAGGGAAGAGCCAGTCTCTTTTGTCCTTCCACGGTGCAAATCCATTATTTTGTTCAAGAAGCTCACCTTATAAATGTTCACACCGACCCATTTCACACTGCCCGAGGCTTTCCTTCTGCAAAATTAAAATGGTGAAACATAAAAACACATTCATACGCAAATCAGTCCCGCAGGTGGGGAAGGGGCGAGGGAGAGACGGCGGCGATACAATGAAAGAACAAAAACAGGCCATCAACACTTAGGGATTTTTTCTTCTTCTCGGGACAATAGAGAAAGGAAACATAATCATAGCTCGGATAAATTGAAAACCCTGCGTGTTCAATATGAAAGAGATATATCCGATGATTACACCGTAACAAGAAATCAGAGGGAGAAAGGAAAGGAGTGTGTGTGTGATTGTGTGAGGAGGCACAATGTGTTTATTGTCCCCACTTCCCTGTCTGTCATTTGAAATTGGAGAGTGTATTATTGGACACCAGTGCCGGCGCCAGCAAGTGATCTGTGATAGATTTGTTTAATGCACACTTTTATAGCCGGCACTCCCCTGCCGAGGATCTTTCACTGAGCTGTTACAGGTAACCTCAGAGAGAGAGGGAAAATTATCGCTCTGAAATGACTTCAACCTAAAGCTCACAGTGCCGGTCTCTCAATCCCCACCAACTCTTTGGCTGGGGTGGAAATAGTCGCCTGAATTTCTTCAGCGCAAAAAACATTTCATCGTGATGGAGAGACAAAAGATGAGAGACCACTGATATTTGTGACGGACATGAAAACAAAAAAGGTACCAATGTGGCTCACTGCTGCCCCGGCTTTTCCGTCCTCACACACCCCGTGCAGCCATTATTAATCATCTCAGAAAGACTCTGGACTTTGCGTTGGTTCTGATTTTGAAGGTGTTTTATAGAAGCTGTTTCACCAAGTGTTAGCAACGAAAGGGGGATTGTGTTCAGTCTTTAGCCGAGCAAAATGTGATTCCATGGAAGGTTATTGAGCAAGAGGTGAGAAATAGAAAAAAAGAGTAGAATATGTTTGTTTTAGGGTTGTTAAATGATTGAAATATTTAAGTTAACTTTAAGTAAATGGTTAACTTGCAATCAATCGACATTTGGCCTGCTAGCTGTAGCAAGCTGCACGTTAGCTTTTACAGCCCTGGTTTGTTCATTTAAAAGTGTGTGTACATAATTTCACAAGGTGGTGAGATAATTGACATTGCGCTAAGTAAAGATACTTTTTGTGTTAGCGTACGGAATTAATTTCTTTCCCTGCACTTTCCCTTTCCGCAAAATTGTAAATGTTGTAATGTTGGAAAAATAAAGGATTTCTGATACACTTGACCACATATAGACCACTCCTAATACTAGCTGACATAGGGCTCCCTCAACCAAAAGCCAATGGGATTTCTCTATTGGACTTCGGAAATTGTAGAAAAATAACCTCTGTGGCAAACACGCGTTTATGATACTTACACGTTTTGTTCTGCGGGATAATCTCCACATAATAACACCACTTTGCTGAATTTAAAAGCTAACGTTGGGCTATAAAGGAACTACAGCACGGTCACATGACTTCACGTCACCACCGCTAAGCTAAAGGCGGCTAATGTTGGGCTATAAAGGAACTACAGCACGGTCACATGACTTCACGTCACCACCACTAAGCTAAAGGCGGCTAATGTTGGGCTATAAAGGAACTACAGCACGGTCACATGACTTCACGTCACCACCGCTAAGCTAAAGGCGGCTAATGTTGGGCTTTAAAGGAACTACAGCACGGTCACATGACTTCACGTCACCACCGCTAAGCTAAAGGCGGCTAATGTTGGGCTATAGAGGAACTACAGCACGGTCACATGACTTCACGTCACCACCGCTAAGCTAAAGGCGGCTAATGTTGGGCTATAAAGGAACTACAGCACGGTCACATGACTTCACGTCACCACCACTAAGCTAAAGGCGGCTAATGTTGGGCTATAAAGGAACTACAGCACGGTCACATGACTTCACGTCACCACCACTAAGCTAAAGGCGGCTAATGTTGGGCTATAAAGGAACTACAGCACGGTCACATGACTTCACGTCACCACCACTAAGCTAAAGGCGGCTAATGTTGGGCTATAAAGGAACTACAGCACGGTCACATGACTTCACGTCACCACCACTAAGCTAAAGGCGGCTAATGTTGGGCTATAAAGGAACTACAGCACGGTCACATGACTTCACGTCACCACCGCTAAGCTAAAGGCGGCTAATGTTGGGCTTTAAAGGAACTACAGCACGGTCACATGACTTCACGTCACCACCGCTAAGCTAAAGGCGGCTAATGTTGGGCTATAGAGGAACTACAGCACGGTCACATGACTTCACGTCACCACCGCTAAGCTAAAGGCGGCTAATGTTGGGCTATAAAGGAACTACAGCACGGTCACATGACTTCAAGTCACCACCGCTAAGCTAAAGGTGGCTAATGTTGGGCTATAAAGGAACTACAGCACGGTCACATGACTTCAAGTCACCACCGCTAAGCTAAAGGCGGCTAATGTTGGGCTATAAAGGAACTACAGCACGGTCACATGACTTCACGTCACCACCACTAAGCTAAAGGTGGCTAATGTTGGGCTATAAAGGAACTACAGCACGGTCACATGACTTCACGTCACCACCACTAAGCTAAAGGCGGCTAATGTTGGGCTATAAAGGAACTACAGCACGGTCACATGACTTCACATCACCACCGCTAAGCTAAAGGAGGCTAATGTTGGGCTATAAAGGAACTACAGCACGGTCACATGACTTCACGTCACCACCGCTAAGCTAAAGGTGGCTAATGTTGGGCTATAAAGGAACTACAGCACGGTCACATGACTTCACATCACCACCGCTAAGCTAAAGGCAGCTAATGTTGGGCTATAAAGGAACTACAGCACGGTCACATGACTTCACGTCACCACCACTAAGCTAAAGGCGGCTAATGTTGGGCTATAAAGGAACTACAGCACGGTCACATGACTTCACGTCACCACCGGTCAGCTAAAGGCGGCTAATGTTGGGCTATAAAGGAACTACAGCACGGTCACATGACTTCACGTCACCACCACTAAGCTAAAGGCGGCTAATGTTGGGCTATAAAGGAACTACAGCACGGTCACATGACTTCACCTCACCACCGCTAAGCTAAAGGTGGCTAATGTTGGGCTATAGAGGAACTACAGCACGGTCACATGACTTCACCTCACCACCGCTAAGCTAAAGGTGGCTAATGTTGGGTGTGATGACGTAAGAATCTCTTACCAGGCTCAGATTTTAAACCTAGAAGAAGAAACTATTACTATTTAAACATTAAAAACTGTCACCAAATCTGTGTAATAAATGACATTGAAATTGCTGCAACAATTTAAGACACATAATAGAGAAGGGGAATTGTCATGAAGCCCTAACATCATATTGTGCTCAGCTCTTTTGCACTTTAAACATTCAAGGCCCGTTCCAAAAAACACAGCTTTCATTACAGATTTATGACTACAAAAGTTGAGCTGCATCTCAAATGAATCTTCTTGTTCCCAGATGATTTCCCATGATGTTAACTTTATATTTTATTGAACGGTAATCAATTAAAAAAACAGTTTGGGAACCCAAGGACATTTATAAGCAACACATTAATAAAAAGTACTCTGAATTTATCAATAAAAAAGATTGTAAAAAGTGATAAACGATGCTCTAAAAAAGCTGATTTGAAATGCAACACAAATATGTCTCAACCTCAACCCTCTGTTGTAATAATTAATATGTAATCCTTATTTTAATGTGCATCTAGAAGTGCACACCTCTTATGACCGCTGATAATTATTACTGCTGCGGACCACGGGTCACATGACAAAAGCCCACAGGGGTCATCCAATCAGTGACGGGTGTTGAGCGGACATTGGCAGAGATTGGCCACATTATGGATTCACTCATTAAACAGCTTTGTATGAGTGTGGGTCAGCAGACAGGTGTCAGCAAGATGAATGACTCTCTCTCACACACACACACACAAGCAACCTCACCGCCCAGCGAGGGCAACCGCTGCCAGTAGGAACAGTAGTTATGGAAATGAAGGTCGCTAACCCTGACATGCTTAATTAATACATCTGCTGCTGAAGAAGCCGCAGAGCTTCACCATCCATTGTGGTTTTGTGACGTGTGCGATAATGATATCAGGAAACAATCAGCATTATATTATCCGTGTATCTGTCAGCACTGATGTTAAGCCTTATGATTTAATCACCAATTCTTCTCCTGGAGGATCTGCTTTGAGTTATGTTCCTTTTCATTTGAACATAATCCTGTCCTCCCTACAAGAGAAAAAGCAGTTTTGTTGCCACTTCTTGACATTTATGTTGCCTGGGAATAAAATATATCTCATACTTGTTTTGCAGGCGGTAGATTTGCACACTGCTCATAATATGAAAGTCTTTGAGATGGAATTGATACGGCTGCTCTGCATGAGGAGTTAGGTTATAGATGTTTTAGTAATGATGGACACAACTTTAAAACCCTTTAAAAATAAGGCATTGAAGTCAGAATCACAAATACTAAATATGAAGCTGACCCAAAATCATGTTCATTAACAGTTCCGTTTTTAATTGGTCTTGTTTATTAACTGACACCATGTTGTGGTTGGCAGGATGATTCCTTTTTACCGGGATCAGAAACGGATCTCCAGAGAAACTTACCTTGGAGTTCATGGGGTTAGAGCACTGATCTGGATTACCGGTTCAAACCCACCCCCTGCAGCCAACATGTCAATGTATTGTTGGCAAGATGCTTAACCCCAAATTCCTCCCTGGGGCCCGTCAACGGTATAGAAGTGTGTGTACCTTCCTTTGATTAAATATAGTATGAGGAGCAGGCAGTACTCAGATCTTGTACTTGAGTAAAGTAGAAGTACTCAGATCTTGTACTTGAGTAAAGTAGAAGTACTCAGATCTTGTACTTGAGTAAAGTAGAAGTACTCAGATCTTGTTCTTGAGTAAAGTAGAAGTACTCAGATCTTGTACTTGAGTAAAGTAGAAGTACTCAGATCTTGTTCTTGAGTAAAGTAGAAGTACTCAGGTCTTGTACTTGAGTAAAGTAGAAGTACTCAGATCTTGTTCTTGAGTAAAGTAGAAGTACTCAGATCTTGTTCTTGAGTAAAGTAGAAGTACTCAGATCTTGTTCTTGAGTAAAAGTACAAGTACTCAGATCTTGTTCTTGAGTAAAGTAGAAGTACTCAGATCTTGTACTTGAGTAAAAGTAGAAGTACTCAAGTCCTGTACTTGAGTAAAAGTAGAAGTACTCAGATCTTGTTCTTGAGTAAAAGTAGAAGTACTCATGTCTTGTACTTGAGTAAAGTAGAAGTACTCAGATCTTGTTCTTGAGTAAAGTAGAAGTACTCAGATCTTGTACTTGAGTAAAGTAGAAGTACTCGGATCTTGTACTTGAGTAAAGTAGAAGTACTCAGATCTTGTACTTGAGTAAAGTAGAAGTACTCAGATCTTGTTCTTGAGTAAAGTAGAAGTACTCAGATCTTGTACTTGAGTAAAGTAGAAGTACTCAGATCTTGTTCTTGAGTAAAGTAGAAGTACTCAGATCTTGTTCTTGAGTAAAGTAGAAGTACTCAGATCTTGTTCTTGAGTAAAGTAGAAGTACTCAGATCTTGTTCTTGAGTAAAAGTACAAGTACTCAGATCTTGTTCTTGAGTAAAGTAGAAGTACTCAGATCTTGTACTTGAGTAAAAGTAGAAGTACTCAAGTCCTGTACTTGAGTAAAAGTAGAAGTACTCAGATCTTGTTCTTGAGTAAAAGTAGAAGTACTCATGTCTTGTACTTGAGTAAAGTAGAAGTACTCAGATCTTGTTCTTGAGTAAAGTAGAAGTACTCAGATCTTGTACTTGAGTAAAGTAGAAGTACTCGGATCTTGTACTTGAGTAAAGTAGAAGTACTCAGATCTTGTACTTGAGTAAAGTAAAAGTACTCAGATCTTGTACTTGAGTAAAGTAGAAGTACTCGGATCTTGTACTTGAGTAAAGTAGAAGTACTCGGATCTTGTACTTGAGTAAAGTAGAAGTACTCAGATCTTGTTCTTGAGTAAAGTAGAAGTACTCAGATCTTGTACTTGAGTAAAGTAGAAGTACTCAGATCCTGTACTTGAGTAAAGTAGAAGTACTCAGATCCTGTACTTGAGTAAAGTAGAAGTACTCAGGTCTTGTACTTGAGTAAAGTAGAAGTACTCAGATCTTGTTCTTGAGTAAAGTAGAAGTACTCAGATCTTGTACTTGAGTAAAGTAGAAGTACTCAGGTCTTGTTCTTGAGTAAAGTAGAAGTACTCAGGTCTTGTACTTGAGTAAAGTAGAAGTACTCAGATCTTGTACTTGAGTAAGTAGAAGTACTCAGGTCTTGTACTTGAGTAAAGTAGAAGTACTCAGATCTTGTACTTGAGTAAAGTAGAAGTACTGAGATCTTGTTCTTGAGTAAAGTAGAAGTACTCAGGTCTTGTACTTGAGTAAGTAGAAGTACTCAGGTCTTGTACTTGAGTAAAGTATAGTATCAAAGAATACACATTATATAATATCAATATATTAAGAATAAATTACAACGCTCTTTTATATTTTATACCCAGAAAATGTAGCAAAGTATCTTCAAATTATTATCCAGTGAGGTAGAGTCAGCAATTGTTAATTGTTATATTAAAGCAGAAAGTAAAACTGTGAAGCTACAAGTTCAAAATTCATTTTCTTAAGGACAGTTTATTGATCGTAGAATCCATAAATGTGCCCAAACAATCCAAAACCCCTGCTTTTCATTTGAGTCCAAGAATATCAATCAGAATAAAACCATTTCTGCAAGTTTGAGATTTCTTCAGACCAACAAACCTAACCGACTTTCCCCTGAGTGTTTTGAGTGGGAGAGCAGAGTAGACCCGTCTTTAATAATCAGGGACTTTCGATTGTTGTACGGACGTTGTATTTTAGAGACGTTCTGTATGAGGGACGTTCCAGTGAAGGAAATTGAACTACTGAGAAAGCTTAAGCAGTTATTCTGCAGATAAGAGCATAACAGAGCGAGTATGAGGAGCAGGTTCAGTGGGAAAGAAACAGTTGATGAGTTTTTATCAAATCTGATGTTTGCAACCAAGAATTATCAGCAAGGTTCTTCAAAAACAACACATTCTCCAATGTTAAAAGAGAGAAATAACCCAGAAAACATGAACAAGGAGCACAACTTTAAGGAATGATTACCCTGCGTCCTCCCTCCCAGCAGAATTAGGATTATTTTTAGCATAAAATCCCTCAATTAAAGGCTCCATTCTTTCCGACACCACTTTCTCACCATTTATTTAGCCCTCAGAATTAGCCGCTCTTTCATCGGCGCACAATGGATTATTTTCAGCCACGAAAGCTTTGATCTCGATAAGGCATCAAACGTGTGTCCAGAGACATTTCAAACAATCCCCAATCTTGAAAGACACAAATTATTATCATCAGCCAATTAATTAGGATGTCATTTGTAGGGGAGAATGAAGTCAAAGAGAAATAAGTGACGCATTCTGAAACGGGCTAATTGTCTGCGATAACGCTCGGCTTGGTGCGTGTACTTTCCCGATGCCTTTCATGTCTTTTCCCCCACGGTACCTAGCGTGTCCGTCACGTGTTCTGGCAAAGTCCTGGAGAAAAATACTCCAAACCCAATCTTCTCACTATTGTTTAGCGCAGGGTTAACGGTTCCCTCTGTGGATATCAGTCTCACCCAGTTTAAGTGAAGGGTCTTGGCACGTGTTTGTTTAGTCAGTTCTCCATTCCCCCTCAAATCTCCTCGTTGGTACTAATTGATTTTCTTTGTATTTAATCAGAACTCTGTGTTACTAAATGGACTGCAGTGATTCCCTTTGGCTTTTAGTCCAATGGGATGTACTAACACCTGACGTATTGACACTGTGTTTTGTTATAACTGTATGGCGGGTGCTTCTTGGGCTTAGGGAGTAAATAGGTGTCTATGAAACAGAATCAGCGGTTTGATTCACCCCCTGAATTTAACCCATTGTCTGCTTCACTTTCAATGGCGTTGCACTAAAACATATGTAATTCACAAACAGTTTTGTGTGTTTTGGTTTGGCGTTGCTCCCTCTTTCCTTGTGTTTAACCTTTCCTATCAGCGAGTCTTCGAGCAAGGCATTATTGGACCTGATAAGTATTTCCGGTGAGGTAAAAACTCCATAGTATAAACACATCTCCTAACTATGATAGTCCTATTCTGTTTCTCTCAAAGTATCTCTGTACATCAAAAAGCTCCCTCCTATTTCTGCAGATGGTTTAGCAGCACACCACACCCTAATGATTATTGATGTGTATTATCATTGAATGAAATGAGCTTAGTGTGCTTGAAATTGAACGGGGAGGCGTACGTTTGCTTTGACGCCGCGGGGCAAATACCAAGAGTCATTAGACGCGCTTCTCAGATATAAAAAACTTCCAGTCCTCCGCAGACTCAGCTCCCTCTGGCTGATACAGAGCCTTATTAGGGAAATATTGTCTGACTTCTTCCTTTGCTCCGCTGTACAATTATTTCCACAAATGTAGGAAACAAAACAATCAGCTGTGAAGGAGGAGAACAACTTCAAATCAGCGCATTTGAAGAGGCTGTCGGAAACTCTGCCTAAAGAGGTTCAGACGAGAAACAGACATGTGTCGCCTCAGTAACCTGCTCAGCCCCTAACTGAGGTTAAAGTTCATATATTCAAGAATGCAATAACACTGTTGAACGTTGCAAAGGTGCCCCTAACAAGCTTTTATCACAGAAAACATCCTCCTGTTTCTGTGATACACACCTGCTGTTTAAAATGCATCAAGTCATTTAGATTAGATTTATTCAAGTCATTTTGAAGGTAAGATGGATATTCGAACAGATTTGCATTTGTTATGAGTTCTCTCACTTTATAAGCAATCAATGAAAGAATTCGCTTTTTTTTCCTCCTAGCCAAGAATATATTATACATTTCAAAGGCGGTGGATAATATCCCATGAATAATGATGCACTTATGGGTATTAACCTATTATATCCTACAATTAAGACTCTTATTGAAGGGAAATACACAGAAATACACAATTAAAAGGGACTTTATCAGTATGTGGTGTCTCTACTTTAAAGAGTCCTCTCCTGCTGATGTTCAGGTGTATATCAGTATGTGGTGTCTCTACTTTAAAGAGTCCTCTCCTGCTGATGTTCAGGTGTATATCAGTATGTAGAGTCTCTACTTTAAAGAGTCCTCTCCTGCTGATGTTCAGGTGTATATCAGTATGTAGAGTCTCTACTTTAAAGAGTCCTCTCCTGCTGATGTTCAGGTGTATATCAGTATGTAGTGTCTCTACTTTAAAGAGTCCTCTCCTGCTGATGTTCAGGTGTATATCAGTATGTAGTGTCTCTACTTTAAAGAGTCCTCTCCTGCTGATGTTCAGGTGTATATCAGTATGTAGAGTCTCTACTTTAAAGAGTCCTCTCCTGCTGATGTTCAGGTGTATATCAGTATGTAGAGTCTCTACTTTAAAGAGTCCTCTCCTGCTGATGTTCAGGTGTATATCAGTATGTAGTGTCTCTACTTTAAAGAGTCCTCTCCTGCTGATGTTCAGGTGTATATCAGTATGTAGAGTCTCTACTTTAAAGAGTCCTCTCCTGCTGATGTTCAGGTGTGTATCAGTATGTAGTGTCTCTACTTTAAAGAGTCCTCTCCTGCTGATGTTCAGGTGTATATCAGTATGTAGTGTCTCTACTTTAAAGAGTCCTCTCCTGCTGATGTTCAGGTGTATATCACTGTGTATTGTCCTACTTTAAAGAGTCCTCTCCTGTAAATGTGAGCAGATAGTGAGTCCTTTCCTGTCCTCCAGCTGCACCCTACAGTCCTCCGTCTCCATCAGCGTGCAGAGCGTCTCGTGTTGACCGCAGACGACCTCATCTTCTCTATGACACCAGGTGAACTGGAGCATCTCAGTGCCTCTGAAGGCTGTCAGATGAAGATGTTATTGTCCCTAATAGGGAAGTGTGCACGGTAGAGAAGCATCCCAACATGATGAAATACAGAAATAAGTGAAGACGTCTAGCGTGAAAGTCTCTTATTTTTTTTCGTTCCTCACAAAGAGAGCCCCCATCTGCGATCTGCTCTCCCCTGTGAGGTCAAAGGCTTCACCTCAGAGAGGGAAGAGAGGGGGGCCGGGGGGTCTTTGATTTCCTCCTCGCTTTTCTCTGCAGGTTCACACGGAGCACTCCATGTTACTCTTGCTGACGTGGTTTCGTGCGCCCCACTGTTTGCTGCACCTATTTATTTATAGCCTTATTGTAGAGAGCTCTGCACAACATGTTGTTTTTCATAAAGGACCAAGAAATGGGTTCAAGACACACACCCACACACAATGCAAACATTCAAAGGTGCAAACACACTAATGGGGCACGAGTAAATGACAGGCATAACATATTAGCATTCATTCTATGTGCATATGGTGGTGGTCGAATAGGAGAAACAAGCTGCAGATTCAGACAAGATGCTAACATTTCAAAATTCAAATTGGTCCAAACACATTCAACTGAAGAAACATCTTCAAAAACTTGACAACACAGCGTTTACTTACAGAGCACTGCATGAAGGAAACGCTGCCAGAAGCTCAAAACACAACGGAACCGAGGAGACACTAAAACGTGACGCACAGAGCTGGGACCGGAGCGCTCTGTGACCTTCAGGACTATAAAGTTGGCCGCGATATCAAAAGGAATCATGTGATCACAATGCCCATTAAACATTTTAAGAAACATTCCAACAACAGCGACAGTTGGCCAACTTTATAACCCTGTACGGTAACACGGGACCAGCACGGCTTCTCCCTTGTCATTGGTCAATCGCTCAGAGATGTCGCGCCCCTTAGCCTATCTCGTACAATGCGTGGGAGCACTAGCCAATAGAAGCGTGAGTGTCACATTCCTTGTACGGCGAGCTTGAGAGCCTTGAAAGACGCCTTTTATTTGTATTGTTATGATTATTACATAGTGATGTCACTATGTTCCGGAAGTAAACAATGGAGGCGTTCCGAGGCCGGGGAGGGGGGAGTGTGTCTCAGACCATTTACATGCACTAAAACACACTACAGGAAAGGGAAACCCCCAAAAGTGCATCAGGGCCTTTAATATCACCATTCTGGACACACGTGTGTGAGTGCAGGATATTCCTCAGTGCATGAAGTCATGGTAGAAAGTATCAGGAGATGCATCCTGTCTGCATGAGCGTCTCCCCATCATGCCTCCTCCTGCGTGTGTCTGTTTGTTTTGCATCCACTACCCGACTTTTGGAAAATACAGTGACTTGTTTACAGACACAGATGAGATTGGTTTTGTCGTCTAGACACGGCAGATTGCAACTATGATATCTTACCCAGAAATAGCTACAGAAAAACAAAGGAATTTAGAAGCAGTTTTTGGCAGACACATTCGTGCTACAGTCTGTAAAAGAACAATAACACTGCAGCTTATGAACAAGAGACAACCCGATGGTCTTTATTTGTTTGAACCAGGTGAAGGATTTCATCAAAACTAAATGATGTACGATCGTTTATCATTTGAAATGTACTCCCAATAACGATCACAGGGCTTTGGCTCTGCTGTCTGCATGTGTCCTGTGTGTCTCCTGCAGGAGGTGTTGCGGCTGTGCGAGCTGTAGAGTTGGAGTGACAGCTGCGCCTGCACTCCAGCATCTTCAAGGTGGACAAACATATCTGACAAGGGTGTACTTTGTCTCGTCCCCTGCTGAGCCGTTCACAGTGTGAAGCTGTGCTCAATACTTTAGACCTTGTGTGAAGTTTATAATACTCTGAGACAGGATTATATAACTTTGTGAAGTTATCAGGGAGGCTACTTTTTTATCTACTGTATCACTGGCAGTATTAAATCACGTTATAGAGGCCCTGTTCTGTGGGGTTCCTGTAGTGTGTTCTATAGGTTTTAGTGCATGTCAATGGTCTGCAAAGGCAAACATTCCTCAATATGTAACACTCGCGCTTCTATTTGCTACTTTTCCAACACATTGAACGTGATAGGCTAAGGGGCGGGACATTTCTAAACCAATCACAACAGAACAGCTAACCAATCAGAGCAGACTGGGCTCGGGTTTCAGACAGAGGGTGAAAAGAGGTGCTGCAGCACAGGCAGTATGAGAAAAATAAAGAGCTTTTTGAACATTAAAGCATTGAGACATGTCCCAGGACAACACAGAAATATGATCCTGAAAAAATGAGCAGAATATCAAATCTAAATCTTTGGCTAATTTAAATAAGTTGTGGATGTTTGAACCATGAAGCACCACGGACGTGAACAACCCTAAACACGTCCTGGATATCTATTGCTTTCTCTGATGCTTAAAGACAACTTCTTTTCAGCGCTGGGAATGGTTGTATTTACACATCGGCAAGGACTCCCTGAACACACCGTAAGCTACAGAGTCTATGGGGGTCATCTGTTGCGTTCCCACTATGCATTACATTGATGCACATCATGTCGGCAAATCGTGTTCATTCAAATACTTTCAATCTGCAAATCTGCCTCTATTACAATCTGAAAGCAATATATGTTGCTCCTTTGTACAACCCTTAATCCCCGGGCGCTGCACAATAGCTGCCCACTGCTCCTAGTACTGGATGGGTTAAATGCAGAGGACCAATTTCACTGTGTGTGCTCTGCTGTGTGCATGCATGTGACAAATACAGAGGGTTTCATCCTCCGATTCTATCTATCTATCAAATCCTCTGACTGGGTTAACTCGTGCAACATGCATCCACTGAAATGAAAGGCAGCCATTGCTCGGATAAATGTCACTTACTCAGGTAGAAACAGGCCAGAGGGTCAAGGAACAACACATTTACAAGAAGGAAAAAAAGGTTCCTTGCAGGAGAATACATCTGATTCAGTCAGACAAAGATAACAATGATAAAGATCTCTCACTAGAATAACAAGCGGAAAACAAAGCACAACAGATGTACGGATAATGGGAAGAGGAACATATTACACAGTGTATTTATAAATATGTGTATAGCATAGCATCAATGCAGATACAAATGTACAGCACAGCGTGTGACGGCAGGAAACACACATAATGACTTCATCCGAAGAGAAGCAATAAAGGCGATGCCAAGCTTTGATTTTATGTTGTCCTAAAGATAAAGAAATAAACGTCTGTTGCAGGAAATAAAAGCTCCCCAGAACAGAGAGAGAGTGTGTGTAGAGAGTGTGTGTAGACAGTGTGTGTAGCGTAGCGTGTGTGTCTTCCATTAGCTGCTGCGCTCTGACAGCCAACCAGAATCACTGCAGCCGTGAGAGCTCCATAGGTGAAGCAGCGGCCCATTTCAACCTAAAAAGGTTTTCAATAATTAATCGATGGCAACGCACACACTACCTGCCGACTCACTCTATTTAAGTTACCCTCTTCGAGGAAGTGGAGGTCGTCACGTGGGAAATGGGTGAGTGCTCGCTGCAAACAGGAGCAGATACAGGCTCTGGGTTTCCTCAGTGACATGAGAAATGAATGAGGATAGAGGAAGGTACTTTTTTATTATTACATTTCACACAAATGATCAGAGAAAAAGAATATCTTTCTCGGTTCAGGCTCATCCTGTCGGCCATTCAGCTCTTTTCTGGTTTTAAATCTCTGCACAAACAGGAACTACAGCCCAAAACAGAGCAGCACTTACAGAACGAAAATACAACAGTTAATTCAGAATGCTGTTTCTTTCACAACAAACAAAACAAACACATAAATACATAAATTATAATAATATTTATAAGGTATAGAAGGAGTTAAATAGGCAAAATTAGAGAATAAAAAATAACTAATCAAACATTTCACGACTGATAACTCAGTAAAAAAAAGAAAGGCATAAGAGAAAATTAATCAATAAAAATCAATAATTAAATAAGTAATAATACAACATAATTTACATAAATGTGATTAATAAACACAACAAAAGAATGAAATTAAAATACTAACAATTAAAAGAGCAATAAAAGAGAGATGTTTCTGATTGAAGGCTGCTCTCCGTCCTGCAGCGGTCAGTCCACACACGCCTATAACAACCAAGACTATAACACAACTTCCTTTCTACAATATTTAGCTGCTTATTTATTTTACCAACTTGTTATACTTTGGCTTCTTGTACATATTTATCTTCAATATATTTATTTTATGCATGCTTCTTGAGGGATAACATATTACCTTTGGCTCTTTGCTGTAAACATCTTGAATTTCTCCTCTGAAAATAAATGAATACAGGTTTTTTCTGATCAGATCCAAAACGATGAACATTCTCAGCTGTCATTTAAAAAGGTCGACTGAGTTTCCCCTCTCATACTTCCTACAGGGGGTTGCAAAGTGTGGGAGTGTAGTGGACAACATGGCGTCACCCTTTTTATTTTTGGGTTTCTTTATATATTCAAACAGCCTGGCGTTTTGTCCTGGGACGTAAAAGCAGTCAGTGAGATACATGAAAATGGAAAGCTTGAAAACAACTTGCATGAGAAGGTATTCAACGCTTTAATTATTCATATATTTTTGTACAGTAAAGTCCATTAGTGTAGAATCCTCTCCTTCTGAATAACGGAGACCCCCAGAGGCCGACCGCAGATCCAGGCCCTCCTGACCCCCTGTGGTTTTTGGATACCCAGCGACTTGATCCTGCAGAGTAAAAGAGGCAGAGCACGCCGAACGAGACGCTAATTAAGAAGTTCAGTCGCGTGTGAACGTGGCCGTGCTCGTAGCATTCAGATGAAGTCCCTGCTACCTGCCACCCCCACCCCCACACACACACATTCATCAGATAAAGCTTCTGCGTCTGAAAGGAAAGCTGTCACAGTGAAGAGGGATGCTACACCATTACCACTGCCACTGAGAAGAAGCAAAGGGCACATTTATACCTTACATAACCCAGCTGTGAAAGGCTGGTCTCTTACAGTTTATAATAATGTCTTATATTAGGTAAATGAAAGTGTACACCGAGCTGCAGTGATGAATAAAGCAGTTAATACATCTGTGTGTTCAAGGTAAAGGACACAAAGGGCCATTACATGAGGAGACGATTACCCCAACATGGGATCTGGCATGTTTAATAACACATATTGACGGACTAATCGTGTGCATTCATGTGTGAACCGACTGCCATCGTCAGCACGCTTAATACCGACACCCTGATAATTGCAGGGTACAATAACTACACATTTTCTGTCTAATTAATCCTGTGAGAGTACTAAAGTGCACTGTAGCATAAATCTCTGCATGCAGATTCAAGATGTGTTATTCTCATATGTACAGATTAAAAGGCAGGTGCTCTGTATAATCAAACGCTTACGCTCAGCTGACCACACCTAAACATGAAAAAAACTACACAACCAAACAAACAAACACATAAGAGCAGCATTAGCATATGAAATGGTTCATATTGAAGCTCAGGAGTAAAAACGATTGTCTCAGAATAAAAGTGCACGATACAACTCAAAGTAGGATACAGAGAGGGTAGAGTGTGATGCAGGGATACATACACATGCATAGGAATAAGAATAGATAGATAAACCAGTATGAATGGGAAAGTAACAGGATGGTACCGAGTGTAAACTGAAGTGGGACAGCTGCTGGTCATGACTGGGATGGTGTCAGAAAGCGAGACGTGGTGTGACTGTTGTTAGCTGGTTTTACACCTTTTTCCTTTCATCCCTTTCTTTTATGAGAAAGTTGTTCGTGTTTTCACCTTTAGTTTGTTTGGTAAATTGCCTCATAGTTTCCTCTTCCTGGTTATCTAATCTGTAGTGACCCATTACCTGTAAAAGTTTCTTCCCCTCTGCTACCGGCCTCATCAGCAAGCCCCGGGTCCCCCACTGACACTGATCCCCTGCACAGCGTCCACTTTAAAATACAATTCACTTTTTGCCATACATTGACATATTTCCATTAAATATAAATACTCGTCTTGAGCATTTTTCGTTTTTGAATGCTAAATCATTTCTTGAAGAAACTTATTTTTCATTATCTTTATATTTTTGACATCATTTTACAACTTATTACCTCAGATTGTTTATCTTCGCACCACCAGACACCAAATCAGATTCCTGGCATGATTTGATTTAACCCTGAAAGGCTTGTCATTTTACAACATCACTTTAAGATATCCTAAAAGTCAGTAAATGTTTAAAGACTACACTGACATGGTCAAAAGGTCCTTTTGTTCAGCCTCACGATGCTAGTGGGTAGCAAATGTGTTCATCAGTCCCTCCTTCTTAACTTCCAAATCTCAAACAGGAACAGCTCTTTGTTTTATTAGATTTGTCCAGCAGTGTCTCAGTCAGTAGGGGCTTGGACTGGGAATCGTAGGGTTTCCGGTTCAAGTCCCCGAACAGACTTGAAATATGGAAACTGCTACTTGGAGAGATCCCAGTTCACCTCCTAGGCCCTGCTGTGGTGCCCTTGAGCAAGGCACCGGACACCTCCAATCCCCCCTCCCCATTGCTCCCCGGGCCCTGTACAATAGCTGCCCACTGCTCCTAGTACTAGGATGGGTTAAATGCAGAGGACACATTTCACTGCTCTGCTGTGTGCATGCATGTGACAATGAAGAGGGTTTCATCCTCCCATTCTATCTATCTGATTTGTCAAATTCAATGTGACGTAAAATGCCTGAAATATGAGTTTTTTTGGTTGATATTGTAATGTCTGGAACATGTACAGAATCAGTTATTGTGGAATACATTCATCACATTTTATTTCACATTGCAATATTACAACAGTTCCCGGACAAAAAACGTGAACAAGTCGTTTCTGCACCAGAGGCTTCCTACAACAGCATCTGAAAGGTCAAAATATATTTGGGTTTCACAGGGTGATATATGCATGAGGTTATCATCATTATTTCCCGTTGGCCTCTGGGGGTTTTGCAGCAGGATATTGACCCAGTCTGTCAGCAGCTCAGTTTCACAGCCGTCTGTCTTATCAGGGCTTCTCTCTGTTGGGCTTTTTTTTAACGAGGCCGAAAATGCCCCCACATTGTAACTGTTTTATGATGCATTTCCAGCTTGGCAGTGATACGGGGGGTGGACATTGTATTAGGGTACTTGTGAAATCGATGTGCCAGGCCAGACTGGAGCCGCGGCTGGTGTTTGTCTGCGCTCCTTGGCCCTGTGAGATCGATAGAATAGGAGATCTTTCATTTAGCAGTGCTTTGGTTCATCCAACGCGCCTCAGAGTACAATAAGTCACAATTTCACTCGGGTAGGAATCAAGCCCTGTCAGGTTAACTCCGCCACTATAGAGGCTACTGTAGATCTACGTTCCTTTAGGAGTTTGTTTGTGCATATTAATACTAAATGAGCAGGACAAACAACCAAAGCTGTGTCTTTATGACGTCAGTTTTTGCATCTTTACTCCAATAATTTGTTGATTCAAGACTTCAATAGTGTGCTGACAAACACACATATTTATGGAGCCAGTTCTAGATATTTGCACTGATTGAGATTGACATGCAGAATATAGGAGCTTCAGTTCATACATCGCACCTTATTCACAACCCTACCCAACGTCAATTGAAGCTGCTGTAGATCTATGTAACTAAAGTTGCATATACATACTAAAAGACATCAGGCTACAGATGAACCGTAAGGCAAGCCGTCAGTATCATTCAAACTGATGACCCTATTTAGTCATTTGAGTCATTATGTTTGATAAAAACATTATATTAAAATGTTTCTCCACCACTTTTTTGGGTTAAATCTTGTAAGCAGCTTCAGTTCTTTTTAAAAATACCAAATATTTGATCATTTCCTGGATTTTAACCCTTTAAATGCCATTTTGAACACATGAAATCACTGCTGGTTGTCGTGAGAAACACAGAGACAATTTGTTATTATCCAAATAATATACAAAATGAATCTTGGTGCATTATTAGTTTTTGCAAAGAGTCATGTTTAAAATGTACTACCCTAATTAGTCATTTGAGGGACTTATATCCACCGTGATACTGGAGGGTTAAGACCCGTGTGGTCAGTGATTGATTGAGATCTACCTTCAGAGAACAGCAGATCTTTCCTTTAGCAGTGCTTCAGTTACAACCCTAACCCTAATTCCAACCAATGTCAATATAGGTTCCTGCAGATTTATGTTACCATATAGGTTTGTTCCTGCATAAAGATAGTCAATGAACAGGACCAACAGACTACAGATGAACCATGAGGCAAAAGTGTCTTAATGACCTCAATGGTCCTGAGTGATTATTGTATGTTCACACTGATCGATTGGTATTGTTCCTTCATGGATCCAATAAAATACACACAGATGCACAGATGTGTGTAGATATCTGCTGGTGGTGCACTACTGAGGATGTATGTGACTAAAGTTGCATATAAATACTAAAGGAGCAGAAGAAAGACCCTATGGATGAACCACGAGGAAGCAGTGTCTTAATGACCTCCGTGGTCCTGGTGGATGTTTGTATGTTCACACTGATCGAGTGTTATTCACGACTTCAATAGAATGCTGACACACAGACAGATGGGTGTAGATATCCTGTACATATGTACTGGTGGTGCACTGACCAATTGATTGAATGAGATTGACATGCAGAAAGTAGGAGATCTTTGGTTCCTCCAATGCATCATAGAGTACAATAAGTCACAACCCTAACCCTGACCAATGGCAATAGAAGCTCCTGTAGAGCAGAAGAAAGACCCTACAGGTGAACCATAAGGAAGCAGTGTCTTAATGACCTCAGTGGTCTTGGGTAATTATTGTATGTTCACACTGATCGATTGGTATTTTGTTCAAGCATGACGCCAATAAAATACAGACAAACACACAGATGTGTGTGGGTACCCTGCAGATATTTGCTGGTGGTGCACTGACTAATGGATTGAATGAGATTGACATGCAGAAAGTAACAGATCTTTGGTTCCTCCAATGCATCATAGAGTACAACAATTCATTTCCCTTACCAATGTCAATAGAAGCTGCTGTGGATTTATGTGACTAAAGTTGCATATAAATACCAAAGGAGCAGAAGAAAGACCCTATGGATGAACCGTAAGGGAAGCAGTGTCTTAATGACCTCCATGGTCCTGATGGATGTTTGTATGTTCACACTGATCGAGTGTTATTCTGTGCATTCAGGACTTCAATAGAATGCTGACACACAGACAGATGTATTGAGATATCCTGCAGATTTTTGCTGGTGCTGCACTGACTAATTGACGGATTGAGATGTACATGCAGAGGTCTGTGAAGCACTGAAATATTCCTCTGCCCCGTAATGAGCGTGCATTAGCGTAATCAGAGTGTGTGTTTGGATTGGAAGTGAATGTGAACACACACACACACACACCGAGAGCTTCCACTGGATGCCTTGCTGCACAGAGAGGTCTGAGGCTAAGCTGTAATTGAATACCAACAGGAGTGGTGTTTCTGCTCAGACCTCTGAAGGAGGACCTGACCTTGAGACGCAGCCGCTGATAGACAGCCAACACAAAGCCCCCGGCTGGCTAATTAGATTAAAAAACATGGATCCCAAGGGATGGAGATGTGACAAGCACATTGATTCACTACATCTCCTCAATTTCCATCTCTCTCCCTCTTTGGCACTCCCCCCTCCTCTCACCACATGCCTCCTTTTATCCGTCTCACTGCTCTGTATGTCGCCTGCTAATGTCTTTCCTTCCTTTTTCCCAGGCCTCACAGTTTCTCCAATTTACACAATCTTGGAGGGATTAACGTGAATTACGACATCAATGAGTAAAAGTGACAGATTTCTTTTGAAATGATTTAACAAATAGTGATGGAAACATAATTTGTCAAAGACTTAATGTATCTGCAGTAGAAGTGATGTATGATTGATATTGCAAATGTTTTACCGTCAGAGCAAATCTCTCTGTCAGTAAAACCCCGGTCCACCGTGACCTCCACAAATGTCACGTGTCCATGGATAAGGTTAAGTTGTGATTGAATGGGCATTACTTGGTACATTATTATTTTGACATGGACATGTTTTAATCTTGCCTTTATTTCCAATCACAGAATGAGAACTCTTATGAGGTTATGGTGACCTGAAATGGCACTCACCTGTCACTCAAAGGGACAACCCGCCTTTATATTACGCAACTTTAAGCATCCAAGCAATTGAAATGAGGTGGTTGTATAGACGTTCATCCCTTTACCAGTTGTCAATAGTGGGATTCTGAGCTAAAGACATAAAAAACAATTGAATTACCATAAATATATATTTACTGTTGGAAAGGGAAAAGCCCAAAAGAACGTATTGCTTTTTAGTCAACACGAATCCACAATGTCCTCTCTCAGGACTTGCCTTCCTCGGCCACAGCTCTGACGGGAGGATTCAAAGGCGCTCCCAGGCCAGAGTAAGTAATGTATGTTTGTTACATCAAGGCAGAAAATTAGGATGAGCGCTTTTTTCACCTATGAGATTTGCCAGCGCAGCCCCCCCCCCCACGGAAATAAACCCCGGCCCTGTTTATTATTGTCAGGAATCTCTATAAAAAAGCTAAAACCACAAATGATTCAATCGTTCTCTTGATTGATTCTGACTCCACTCCTGTTGAAGTTGACAAGCTAGCAGGAGCTAACTGGCTACGTATGTGTGTGTGTGTGTGTGTGTGTGTGTGTGTGTGTGTGTGTGTGTGTGTGTGTGTGTGTGTGTGTGTGTTTGTGTGTGTGTGTGTGTGTGTGTGTGTGTGTGTGTGTATGGTTTAAACTGTCCTGAAAAGAGACAGTCATTGATAAAATTACTTAGGGTTTATTTATCTATTTTCATGATTTCTCATTAATGTCTTCCATCACAAATCTTACATAAAGAATTCTTGGGTTTTATTGGTTTTTTTCTTCAGGGAAATACTGCTTAGGAGCCTTAATTTGTGTCCTTGTCTTTTGATTATTGTTGAGTCAAGAGAAAAACTATAGAATGTCACGAGTGTTATCCTTAAAAAGCCCAAATACCATAACTAATGCCTTCAAAGTTCAACCCCGCGGAGAGCAGGGGTCCCTCGATTGGAACGTACGCCACGAAGCAAAGTTTAGGCTCCGGTGCAGCCACGCTGGCACTGGAAAGGGCAGAGGCATCAATTACAGAGGGGGTGGGAGACAGAGGTAACCCTCAGCGCAAATCTAGGTGGAAAAGAGCTGAAATGCATAATCATCACACTCCCTCCCTGCTCCTGTTCTCTAATTAAACCCTCTCCCTCTAACAAGGCTGCGGGCCCACTCTCTTTGAAATGATAGACGCAAAGGACACCGTGCAAATGGCCGACAGTTAATCACTCCGCTATTATGCATTGATCACAGACCAAAGAAAAATGCTAAAGGAGCAAACAGCGCGTTAGCTTTTCCGATTAAAGGCCTCGCAAACAGCGTTGATACATTTACAGGATTATTTCCAAGATACAGGGACAGCATTGTTATATGACTTTGCTTTAGGAGTACCAAATATAATGAATAGTTTATATTACTCAGCAATCTGGTGTCCTTTTCAACGCAGCAGTAAGAGTAACTTACCTACTAACCGTGACATCAACAGGTTAGAATAGATTGACTAAACGTGCATTTACTTGGATCAAGATAAGACTTAAATCTCAAGACTTTTAGCCAACAAAACTGACCCAAACACAAGAGGAGAAATAAACAAGGCATCCACACATTGCGTAAAAAGAACAAACATCTCCCTTTACAATAGCCGACTAAAAAACATGAAGAAGCTACAAGAAAAACAAGGACGTCTGACGAGAACTGAGACTAAATAATGTGAAAAAGCCGACAAAATTAGCTCTAAGATTCTTTAGAAAACAGCGTTGATCTTTTTTTCAAAGACGAACGTAATCCCGATAAAACTCGCACCTTCGGGGATGCTATTTAATACAGTAAGAGGACTGTAATACTCTCATCAGCTTAGTGCGTAAAGCAATGCTATCCATACACAAAGGAAAGAGCGGGAGACTTTCATCCGCCTGGTTAACAACTTCAGTCATTGTCTTCTTTAATTACAACAAAGTCAACAGCTCTAGTTGCTTCGCCCTATCTGTCTTTCATCCCTGAGCCCTCGGAGGCTTGTGATGTTGGAACAAAAAAAAAACAGAGCCGGCCACGGTCTCATCTGTAGGCCGAGGAGAAGGTCTGCTCCCACACGGGAAAGTAATCAGCATTCAGTGCGAGAGGAGAAACCGAGACGTCCAAACCAAAACATGTATCCGTGGCTCCTGATGGTAATTAGTGTTCCCTCTGCCAATTGGGCTCAGCTTTCTACCGGAGCAACTGCTGCTCGCCTTGAAATTGATTTTCTGGGCATGCAAGAGAGCAAGTCAACCAGCCGACAAGTTGGTAAAGCAATCAGTCAGTCAGTCAGTCAGTCAGTCAGTCAGTCAGTCAGTCCGTCAGTCCGTCAGTCCGTCAGTCCGTCAGTCCGTCAGTCCGTAGTCCGTCAGTCGTTCAAACGTTCAATAAGTTAGCTAGTCGTGGGGTTGTATCTGTCAAGCAGTTATAGAGATACAGTTTACGTTCAATTCCAAAGCAGATTGAAGTTCCACAAGGAGACAAACACGTGTTTTTGAATGTAGTTGTATTTGTCAAAGAGTGAACCAGCGTGTTCGAACAAGGTCAAAATGTTGGACTAAATAATGTCCAATACCAGGGAAATGACATTGATTCTGCACCTCACAATTTAAGTCCAATGCAAGTGTTTCAGCCCATCTACATGTCTTCCACTCAGTCAATTATTCAGTGAGTTCTTCAACCGTTCAATAAATAAGCTCGTCTCTGAGTTGTATCTGTCAAGCAGTGATAGACATACAGTTGACGTCCAATTCCAAAGCAGAATGAAGTTATTGAATGTAATCCTGGGATTTGTACAGCCATTATTTGCAAAAAGCTAGTCAATCGGTTGGTCAACCTATCTTAAAGCTAGCTGGTGTGCTATCTGTCAAAGAGTGTGTCATGGGTCCTCACTCTTGACTCATGTATGCCCAGTGTGAATGTGCTTTTTGTTTCTTTTCCTGCTTTCAGTATGAATGATGGGTGCTTGGTGTGTTTTTGGGGTTTTGTCTGTTTCCCCCCTTCCCCCCTCCTGTCTTCCATCCAGCTTCCACTCACCTGGTCCTAATCAACAATCAGCACACCTGCCCAGCAATCAAGCCAGCTCCCGTATGTAAGCCTGCCGCAACAGCCAGTCTCTGCCAGATCGTTGCCATACATGGTTTGTTGTGTGCCACGCTTCCAGCTTTGCAAACTAGCATTTTGCCACTATGTACAGAACACCAGCTCTCCGTGTTTTGTAGGGGAATCTGACAGCCTGTTCCCTGCCTCCCTACAACTTACCTCAGCCTACCTTTTGTTGAATAAAACCACTTACCATCCCACCCTCTGCGTTTCCCAGTGTCTGCTCTTGGGTTCAGTTCAGAAGCCTGACAGAGTGAACCAGTGTGTGCAAAACAAGGAGGTCAAAATGTTGGACCAAATAATGTCCAATATCAGAGAAATGCCATTGATTCTGCATCACTTAAGTCCAATGCCAATGTCCAGTCCATATACATGTCCATGTCTACTTGGTGAATTAGTCAGTCAGTTGTGTAACCATTCATTAAGTTAGCTGGTCGTGGAGTTGCATCTGTCAAAGGTTGAACTAGCATGTGCTAAACAAGAAGGTCAAAATGCTGTCCTGTAATTAATTGCATTCAAATGACCTGATTCTGCAACTCACAGTTAACGTCCCATGCCAGTGCAGAATGAATTTCTGTGAGTGATGATGTCACGTGAACAGTGAACGAGCGTCTCCTAAACAAGAGGTTCAAAAAGTTGGATAAATTGCAGTCCAATAACGGAGGAGTTTCATTTCATTGCATGATTCTGCACTTCACAGCTTACATCAAATGCCAAAGCAGAATGGAGTTACACAGGTCGTCTAATATTCTTGAATTTAAACTGGGAATTTGCAAAGCTAGATGTCAGGAAGTTATTCAGTCAGTTGTTCATCTATTCTTTAATTCAAACACTCATATGTCAGTGAACCAGCAAACAAGACGTTCAAAAAGTTCTTGGATAGGCCTTTATTTCAAACAATCTAAATAGTTGCATTATTCTAAAACTCCTGTATTACGATTGCAAATGCAGAATGAAGTTGCACATGTAAAAAAATATGCACTTAATGTAACCCTCGTAAATTGCAAATCCAATCTTGTCGAAATATTAGTAAAGTTGTTTAACTGTTTATTAGTTTAGCAAGTTGAGCTGTAGTATCTGTCAGACAGTAAACAGAAGTAACAGGGAGGTAGAAAGTTGGAGAATATCATGTCCAGTATCTTCAAAATGACATTGATTCTGCACCTCTTAATTAACGTCCAATGCCAAAGCAGAATACAGTTGCATTGGACATTGAAAAAGTAGGCTACAGGAGTTAATCCTGGGATCTGCCGGGGCTGTTTTTGTCAAAGAGAAAACAGGGAATCCAGTCAGTCAGTTTGACTGCTTTCCAATCAGGTTTGCATCCCATCTGCATGTCGACCAGTCAGCCAATGACTGAGTCATTTATTTAACCGTTCATTAAATCAGCTAGTTGAGTGAAGAGGCACAGGACCTAAACAATTATGAGACTTGCAGTTTACTACTTAGCTAAATAAACAAAGGGAGCCTCACTAGTTAAACATTTCGGTCAAATCTTGTATATCAAATTATAAATACTCAAATGTCTTGCCAGAGGGATTTGCAACACCAATGCCAAAATTAACATCCAATGCCAAAGCAGAATTAGGTGTCACAGGATGTTAAAAAAAGGTGTTATTTAACCCGGACTTGTCGAGCTGTTCTTGTCAAAAAGTTAGTCAGCTAGTTATCTACAAACAGAAAACGGAAGCCGGTTGGACAGCTTTCGCAGTCAGGCAGTCCATCTGCATGTCGTCCATGTCGGTGATTCATCAGAGATGTATCAGCGAGTCGCCCCCTCTCCTTGTGTTACAGTAGCCACTCTGAAGCAGGGACAGCCCACTCTAATGCTGCAGGAAGCGAGTGATTGATGAGACCACGAGCATTACAAACGATCTGGCTCAATCAGCGCAGATCTAAAGCGGCACAATGAGAATAACGGCTCGTCATTAATGCCTGTAACGTTTAACAACAGTCGTAATATCACTCAGTAGTGTGGAGGAAACCGCGTTAGGACTGAACGAGATGATAGCGGTAATTTACTTTAGATTATCTCCCAGCGAGGGGACGATTCTGGACATTATGTTTTATCCAAATTGGGGCAGCTGTGCGGTAGAGGAGCTGGTTTATGATAAGAAGGTCAGAGGTTTTATTGAGGGATACCAGATGGGGTAATCTGGAAAGGGGAAATCAACGGGAATCCTTCTCACTTCACATCCGAGCATCAAAGTGCCCTTGAGCAAAAGCCACGAGCTAACAAGTAGAAGACTGTCTTAAAGAGATTAAAGTGCATGAATAACAATCAGCTCCATCCTCGGGGAAACCTCTTCCAAGCAAGCAACGTGCTGAAATAACAGCAGCACTCACATATGCCAGGAATGGAAACATGTCTCTGTGGTGTAAGTCATACAGCTAAAAGCTCCAATTGGTTCAATTCTATGTTATTATACTCGGGCTTCTTCCACTCCTCTTTAGATCCGGTCAAACACAAAGAGAGAAACAACAGCTCCCTGCATATAATGACACACTTCATTATTCCATATTATTTCTTAACTCTGAATCATGAACAGCAATTGTAATATTCAGAAAGATGTTCAGTATCAGAGGAAATAAGATGAGCTGTGCATGATTCTGTACTTCACAATTTACGTCCGGTGCCAGTGCAAGAAGCAGCGGCACTGGGACATAAAAAGAGGTCATGTTGAATTAAAACCTGGGACTTTCAGAAGCGTTCTTGTTGATACGGTCACTGATAGATGGTTAATCCAATCGAATCTACATTAAGGAACTTTTTTACATGGCATATTTACAAGTGTGACAGCCCCAGAGCCTGTTGCCTGTGTGTGTGTGTGTGTGTGTGTGTGTGTGTGTGTGTGTGTGTGTGTGTGTGTGTGTGTGTGTGTGTGTGTGTGTGTGTGTGTGTGTGTGTGTGTGTGTGTGTGTGTGTGTGTGTGTGTGTGTGTGTGTGTGTCTGTGTTGCAGGGGACACCTGACCAGTGCTCCAGGACCTACTTAAACCCAGCTGCCCGGAGTCCCAGTCCCTCCCTGACCCGCCCCTGGAGCCCCGGCCCTTTGCCCTGCCTCGGATGCTACCCCACGACGGACTGAATTTCTTACGTCTATGTTAATAAATGTGAGATTGTCCTCGCTGAATGCTGTGCGCCTCTCCTACGTTTGCTGCAGCCTGCGAGGCGGTCGTAAAACATATTAAAGAAAACCACAAGTGTGTGAGAAGTTTTAATGATGTATTAAATGACTTGAAATATACTTTATAAAAATTATTCTGGTTCAAAAGCCAAAAAAAACATTTGTTAAATAGTCAAAATTATCTTTATTGTCAATTATTCTTATTAAATATGACAACAATAACAACCAAACAGCATAGATAATATATGTTTTAGGGTCTATCAGGAGTCTAAAATCAATTAAGATACAACAAGTTCAATCAAAGTTTGCATTTTATGTGAAATAAAACTGACTGAAACTCCACAACTAAAACATTTTGGCCAAGAATGAAGACTGCAGGTTTGGTAGCCAGTAACTTTCATTATTGCACATTATGGAAATGATCAGGTAATTGCTGATATGAACAGCAGAAGCTAAAACACACACCTGCTTCATTGCTATGTAACAGCCAAAAGCCGCTTAATGTGTGCGGTTGAATGTGCCAAGAAACGGCCTTCACTGGGTCGCCTGTTTCATTATGTACTGTATATGAATCAGTCATTTGTCACATTTCCTCACTCTGCAATCTCTAATTACATTTGAAAAGTGGAGAGAAGTTTGGCTAAATGCGGTGACAAAGGCTAAACCAAATTAGAAAAATGACAGCGTGATTCAGCGGCCTCTGGTGTGGACCAATTAATGAACTCAGTGATAACCAGAGAGCTAATGCACTGGGTGCTGCCAGAGCAAATAAACACTGGAACACTTCTGACTGCAAAAGCCTCGGTAAACATTTCACTTTAGCCCCCACTTCACCCTCCAACGAGTACACAACTTCTCCCAAAAACATGTTTCTCACTGACAGCAAAGTAAGAGCTTTGGAGTTAATGCAGGGAAAGGTATATAAGTTTCCAGCTACTATAACCACAACCCAGCATATTTAAGGAGAGTAGCAGAGGCTAAAGTGTGGGGGGGACACTTTATACTCAATGCATGACAGGGACTCAAGTACAAGACCTGAGTACTTCTACTTCTACTCAAGTACAAGACCTGAGTACTTCTACTTCTACTCAAGTACAAGACCTGAGTACTTCTACTTCTACTCAAGTACAAGACCTGAGTACTTCTACTTTACTCAAGTACAAGATCTGAGTACTCCTACTTTTACTCCAGTACAAGACCTTGAGTACTTCTACTTCTACTCAAGTACAAGACCTGAGTACTTCTACTTTTACTCAAGTACAAGATCTGAGTACTTCTACTTTTACTCCAGGACAGGTCTTGAATCAGCAGCCTCTGCAGGCATTGAAATGGGAACCAGAGGAGCAGCAGTTCTCTGTGTTCGTAAATACTGACGCTCTGAGTCCCTGTGTTGAAATGGATTACGTGTCTTTTCTCTGCCCGAGTTTTTGTGTGTCTCCTGACTCAGCTCTCTGGTCGATTTCTGACATTTTCCAAGGCAGTGAATGCAGATCATGTTTATCAATGAGCGATGCTCTACATAAAGCAGGAAGCACATTAACTTCCCCGCTCTGATCAAACCCAAATACCTACACAGCCTCTGGGCCTCGTTTCTATTGGCACCGAGTCTTTGTGCTGAATCACCCGAGCCTCAATTATACAGACTCCCTCGGGCCTGCGATGGTATTGTGATGCAGGTGGTCATTCTTCTGTTAACGTCTGGCTTTTTTTCCTGGCTGATTTTGAATGCAGTTTTTATCAGACAGAAAAAGAAAGTTGAAGAATGCAACACGGCCAAAGAAAGCACACAATGGCTGCCGTAGAGAATAAAGAGAAGGGGCATCTTATGACCCTGTCACGGGGTTTTCAGTTCAGGAAAGGTGAGTCTAATCATTTCTCCTAAAAAGGTCTTGTGGGCGTCTTTGTTCAAGTCTCTGAAGTCATGTCTGGTTGCAAAAAACAAAGATTGTGATGGCCACAATGCCGAAATGGAGGCAAACTTCAAAACTCTGTGACTTCCTTTCTGCAGTCTATGCACTAACTATAGGGACCGTCTGATGGGAATGACATTGGACACATTTCAATCTTATGAAGCTGCTAAATGAAAGCTTTTATAAACACCAAAGGTATGACAATACGTCCACGAGAACCATGAATGTCTGTAGCAAATGTAATACATTGGACTCTATGATACGGCACATGAAACACAACACTTGTGAGCAATGATCCTCTGGGGACAATGAATATCTGTATGTAGCATAGATTCATCCTCGATGGAATAAGAGTATTTGTAATGAATTTGGTACCAATCAACATGTACATGTAGTTAAAAACCACAACCTGTTCTGACGCCAAAGGAATCACCGTACTTGAGAGGGTCTATCTCCTGGGGACCATGCATATCTGTATATCTCTGAGGACATGTTACATTTTATGGGATAACTTTGACCTTAAAAGGAAACTAGACTTGAAAGGATGTATCCTCTGGGCACCATGGCTGTATGTACAGAACGTGGTACCAATCTTTCAAGTAGTAGTTATATTTCCTGGGGTAATCTTGACTTGTTAAGATGTTAAAAAAAAACTACCGTATACTTGGTGGGATCGATCCCCTTGGGACCATGAATATCTGTTCAGAATTTGGTACAAATCCTTCACAACTCCCCCATTGATACCTAACCTGTTATTGTGCTCAAGGATTCACCATACTTGAGAGGATTCATCCTATAGGGACCATGCATGTATGTCCAGAATTTGGTACCAAGTAGTTGTTATAATTCATGGGATAACTTTGACCTGTTATGGTACCAAATAAATCTCCTTACTTGAGACGATGCATCCTCTGAAGGCCATGAATGTCACATGTACATGTAGTTATATATCATGGGATAAATACAACCTGTTATGGCGTAAAAGAACTAGGGACCATGAATATCTGTAGAAAACGTTGTTCAAATCCTTGAAGTGCATGTTATATTTCATGCGATAACTTTGACCTTAAAAGGAAACTAAACTTGAAAGGATTCATCCTCTGGGGGCCATGCATGTGTGTACAGATTTTGGTACCAATCCTTCAAGTAGATGTTTTATTTAATGGAGCAACTTTTTTAAGGCGCTAAAGGAATCACCATACTTGGTAGGATCGATCCCCTTGGGACCATGAATATCTGTACAGAATTTCGTACCAATCCTGGAAAAATGTATACCTAACCTGTTATGGCGCTAAAGGAATCACCATACTTGGGAGGGTTTATCATCTGGGGACCATGAGTATCTGTACAAAATGTATATATACCTTATATTTTATGGGATAACTTTGACCTTAAAAGGTCAAAAGGAATGCGCTAAAGAAATCCCTACACTTGAAGGATTTATCCTCTGGGGACCATACATGGATGTACAGAATTTGGTACCAATCGTTCGCGCAGTTGTTATATTTCATGGGGTAACTACTACCTGTTATGGCGCTAAAGTAATCACCGTGCTTGGGAGAGTTTATCCTACGAAGACCAAGCATGTATGTACAGAATTTGGTACCAATCCTTCAAGTAGTTGTGATATTTGGGGCGGTGGTGGCAAAGTCCATAGGGGCTTGGCCTGGGAACTGGAAGGTCACCAGTTCAAGTCCCCGAAAGACCAAGTGCCACCGTGGTGTCCCTGAGCAAGACACTGGTTACCTACACTGCTCCCCGGGCGCCGTACATAATGGCAGCCCACTGCTCCTAACACTAGGATGGGTCAAATGCAGAGACCGCATTTCGTTGTCCTAGTACTTGTACTCTGTGCAATGACAATAAAGTTGAATCTTCTTCATCTTCATCTTCATATTTCATGGGGGAACTTAAGACACCTGGGACCTCTGGGGAACATCACTTTTGGCACCAATGGCAATAAAACAAACAGCTGCAGAGATATTTCAGTCTCCTCAAAAGAAGAATGAATGGCCATCCCTGCAGCCGAGCCGCTAGCATGGCTAACCAACATCTCTGTTGTTGCTCCAGGACTCATTTTGGAAAGATGATGGTGAGGGCCGGACACGGTGGCCTAACCACACTGATGATGAAGTGGTTACTGAATGGACCATTGTTCTATGTGTTGCAGCTCATTAGTATTCCCAGTCCCCGATGTTATGTCATGCTACATTAGCTTATAATGTATTATGCAGATGGACAGTACATGCTCATCTGTTATAACCAGACACTTTATCTCACGATGTTAATATGGATGTTAAAGAGAGGATGTGAGGATGTAAGTACGTGTATACATGCATACTAACACATATTATATATTGCAATGCATGCTGTTTGCGTGGAGTAAACAATAAAGCAACACGATCATGTTAGGTCTATACCAATTACATACCTTGCTGTGATATTTTGGGGTACACACTACTTATTCTGCATGATTTGTACATGCTGTGCTGAGCTAGTTTCCGTGCATCATGTCACAAATCCATGGACATACAGTATAATAACACTTGAACATGAAGGTCATTGCAAAAGTCTAGTCTATGTTATATTTCTATGGAATACCGGCCTGTGGTCCTTGGATCTTTTAATATGAAAAGGCTCCTTTTGAGAAACTGGAACTACTTCTGATGGATGTATATAAGACACTCTATTCAAAATAAACCTCCAATTACAACCTTTGTGATCGAACCTGTGGATTTATCACAATATCGTGCATAGTTCATATGTTTTATTATCAAAATGTACTCCATTTTTCATGTGTTTGTTCATCTTATTAAGTGCATTGCTTCACTCCCTGTCTTATTAAATGTTTTAAAATGTGACTTGTGACTCATTCATTAGCTCTGGATGTTAATGCTGCAGAAAAGAGACAGTGAAAAAAAATAGTGGGCTAAAAGTCAATACTCGCTTTGCTCTAAATATCCATTTAGAGCGGTCGTACGTTAGAGTCATCATAATCTGAGAAACAAGCCATTTATCTTTGAATGGCGGCGGTGGATGCTGGTTAATGGATGCAAACTTGCTGACCTTGATGTCGAGAAGCAAGTAATCTGTAAAGGCCACGAGGGCGTCGAATCACCCTGCAGCCCAGAGTGTTCAATATGAGTGGACAAACAGCAGAGCTATTTTCATTTGTCAGTAATGACAGCTCTGATGAGCATTTAGCGGCAGAACCAATCAGCTGCTCCGGGACGCAAAGAGAGACCTGCCGAGTGGCTGCTCTTTACGAACATTCAACATCCCATGACGGTAATGTGTTTCCATCAACTCACACCGCAAACCCCATTCAGAAGGATATAGATCAATGGGCATAAATGTTCACACTAGGGATGAAATAAATACAGTTTTTTATTTAAGCTTTTTTATTTGTACGAAAAGATAATGCTTATCCTAAAGGATAAAAACAACATCTAATAATTATTATCATTATTATCATTATTATTATTATTATTATTATTATTATTATTATTATTATTATTATTATTATCATTACTATTATTATTATTATTATTATTATTATCATTATCATTATCATTATTATTATTATTATTATTATTATTATTATTATTATCATTACTATTATTATTATTATTATTATTATTATTATTATTATTATTATTATTATTATTATTATTATTATCATTATTATTATTATTAATATTATTATTATTATTATTATCATTATTATTATTATTATTATTATTATTATCATTATTATTATTATTATTATCATTATTATTATTATTATTATTATTATTATTATTATTAATATTATTATTATCATTATCATTATTATTATTATTATTATTATTATTATTATTATCATTATTATTATTATTAATATTATTATTATTATTATTATTATTATTATTATTATTATTATTATTATTATTATCATTATTATTATTATTATTATTATTATTATTACTATTATTATTATTATTATTATTATTATTATTATCATTATTATTATTATTATTATTATTATTATTATCATTATTATTATTATTATTATTATTATCATTATTATTATTATTAATATTATTATTATCATTATTATTATTATTATTATTATTATTATTATTATTATCATTATTATTATTATTATTATTATTATCATTATTATTATCATTATTATTATTATTATTATTATTATTATTATTATTATTATTATCATTATTATTATTATTATTATTATTATTATTATTATTATTATTATTATTATTATTATTTGCATAATTTAAAATCTAAATCTAAACGTGAGAGGAAAAAAGCAAAAATCTCAGAAAAAAAAAGTTTTATGTCTAGGATTAAAAACGTCGGTGGAAATAAAGCAAAGAGATTTAGTAAATAATTCATGATGTACATAGGAAAGTATATTCAATATGTCATGAAGCTTACACCCTACTTAAAAGATGACAAAAACGACAGATTGGACGTAATTTTCCTCAAACATGTCAATGGAACAAACAGACCTACATTTTTAATATATTTTCAACATATTTTTATTCAATTGGGGTTGATGTGGCGTCCCCACAGTATCATCTCTGCATTCTATGACTGGAGCATTAATTATGGTTTTGGTTTAAATGCAGCTCTTAGGTTTAGCTGTTTGCACTTCAGACCAACCTTAAATTCATCTGGATTTGTTATAGGGCAGAAATGCAGTCTGCTACTGGTACAGAAATGGCAGTGTTTACCTCATTTAAGCACAGTATCACACCAGAACTCTGCCATACTTCCCTTTCCAGTATTTGATGTTGTGCTGCAGGAACACAAACAAACCGGCACAGCTGTGAAGGATGAACTAAAGCAACGAGTCAGAGTCTGATCTCAGTCTGGGGTGAGCCGAATGCTTCTGCACTCTCAGGTGCAGTGTGAGCAGATGGCTCTCCACCATATGCTTTGGGAGGCGAGAAGTTTGCCAACAACCTCGGGGACGTCAGTTTGTACAGATCTGGTTTCTTCTGAGGTTATTTTTACCGGCTGTTTTTAAGGAAAGGGTAAAATAAAAAGTGGATTTTTACTGGTGGCGCTGTAGAAATGACTGGCATGCGAGATAGGGATGGGAGTACAAACGCAGGTGTAGCTAATCCTGTCCAAATACAGCTTGAGAATTTACGCATTTAGCTTATCCGGGGAGACTTCCAGAGAGCGTGCAGTAGAAATAAGCCTTCTCTTATCACGAAGAGGAGCCAATATGCAAGGCTCTTTATAGAGAAGAACAGGAAACATATTCAAAGGAAAGCACTTGTATTGTACCTGAAGGACAAACGGTAGATACTCTGATACCTCGCTGTGTATAATCTCACTAAGTTTGTGTACAACATAATATCATCGTCTGTGATTCTCCGTCGTCCCGCTTGTGATCTGTCTTTGTTCATCCGTTGACATTCCCTATTTTAAGCTCTACATGTCATATCTCTTTCATTTGAAATTAGGCTTTGATGAATATTGTATGAAAAGGAACCTGCTCGCAAAGAGACTGACCTTCACAGCTGCTTCGCTGCGGCGTTTGAAGTATTGTCAAGTCCCGTGGGCTTACGACAGCACTCACACTAATAGATGTAGAAAGGATGGGGCTGCAAAATATTTAACTAACATCACCTTGATTTGAAAAGGCTAGCCGGGAGGCTCAACAGGCGAGGGCTTAATCACCTGGATGCTGGTATTTGAAACAGCACTTTAAATGCCCTTTCTGCTCCGTCCGTATCGGGGAGCTGTCTGAGTTTGCCTATTCAGCCGCAGACCCGGGATAAAGGTTAATCTGTCAGATATCACAATGTAATGGCTGTCTTTGGATTAAAATAACAACCCAGGAGAAACACACACACACACACACACACACACACACACACACACACACACACACACACTTATGCAGAAGCAATAAGGCCACGACTCAAGTCTTATGGTAATGGTGTTACCTTTCCTTTATCAGTTTCTGCTGTGTGTCCCATAAATATTAATGTGACTCTTTCTTCATATATTAATTACATTACATTTAATTTACACTTTTTATCCAAATCGATTTACAATAAGGCATCGGACCGTCAAGAGACAAGCTCACCCTGCAGGTACAAAACCTATCTATAAACCAAACCAGATTTAGTGCACCCATTAGCTCCACTTAAAGCCAAAACGTTATTGGCCAAGGTGCAGTGCTAACAGGTGATTTTAAGTCTGCAGGGGAAGCTGTGTAGACGTTCTGCTATCCTGATATCAATTGGGAGATCATTCCAACATTTTGGAGCCAGGATAGCAAACAGGAGAGTTTGCCAGCCAGTGAAGGGAGCGGAGGAGCCATGTACTCTGGGAGAACTTGGTTTGTTGAAGACTGCTGCATTCTGGATGAGCTGCAGAGGTCAAGAGAGACAAGCCAGAGGAAGTGGCCGTAGTGAAATTTAAGATTGGTTACTTGCAAGAAATCCACAGTCATCAAATGCAACCTCTTCATAGATATTACGCAACCCTGTATATCATTCACTCAATCACTCTGAATCTGTTCTTTGGACGGTTGGGTCATCATGTTCTGGCTTCACTATGTTTTTGCAATCTAGCAGTGGTTTGAAAGTACAGAGCGGTGTTCGTGCTGAAGTGAAGTCTACTTTGAAAACTGCTAAAGGCACTTTAAATAAATACAAGTTGACTTCAGTTTCTTCCCCTTACAGTCTAATGGTCTCCCAGCAATCTGAGGAGTTTGGAGTAAATAACTTCGGATTGGAGACCGGAGCGGACAATTTCGAGTGTTTACTTGCACGAAAGCCCGAGTCATCCAATGCATATATCTTTATATAGTCACAGATATGACATACACTCACATCGTTGACTCGATGACTCTGAATCTGTTATTTGGACAGTTGGGTCATCGTGCTCTGCTGTTTGTAGTTCTTGGAAATCTAGCAGTGGTTTGAAAGTACAGAGCGGTGCTCGTGCTGAAGTGAAGTCTTCCTTTAAAATGGCTGAAGGCACTCTATAGATAAATACAAGTTGACTTCAGTTTCTTCCCTTTACAGTCTAATGGTCTCCTGCACTGCCATCGACCTCAAGAGTTTGGAGTAAATAACTTCCGACCGGAGCGGACGATTTCGAGTGTTTTCTTGCACGAAAACCAAATGCAATCTTGCAATATAGTCACAGATATTACGTAACCTTACATCGTTGACTTATTGACTCTGAAGCTTTTCTCTGGACGGTCGGGTCGTCATGTTTTTGCCGTTCTTGGATTTCTAGTTTTACTTTACAAAGTGCTGAAGATAAGCTTTCCTCTGACTGCTAAAGGCACTTTATAGATAAATATAATTTCATTTTCTTTCCTTGATGGTCGCCAGCAATCTGAGGAGCTTTGAGTAAATAACTACTGACTTTTTAATCAAAGACGCTGAGGCTTATGGCTCCACCTTAACACACATGCCTCAAACATCTGGGCGACCAGCTGCTTCTTCCGCTAATCCGATCGTCCCCTTAATGTTCTCTGAGAACATCTGGCAGCTCCTTGATTCATCTTACCTGGCAGAAGCGTGCAATTTGGCGTTCACCTTGCTCGGTAAGCATTTTCAAAACACACTTTGAGAAGTGTCACTGCTCCTGACTGGAAGCCATCAAGAGGAAAGTGGAGGTACAGAAAAAAAAGAGAGTCTGCTGTAATCAAATGTGTAGTGCTTCAGTGTTCTCCTGCAGGGTGTTTGTGCTTACACCGCAGCCTCAGGTGAAGCCGGCTCATTTGCTCCCTTTAACATCTCACTGACAGTTCATACTCGGGGTTATTGGTACCAGAGGCCTGTTAATATCCGCAGCTGTAATGCAGGGCAGAAAAGGCTGCAGGCTCCACTGACTGCACACCACATCCTTCACCTGAGCAGAAAAATGACACAGCCTTGATTGCAGAAGGTGACCAGGATGATTGCCCCAGTCGATCTAAATCAAAGCTCTGCACACGATTACCTCTCTAAAGGATACATGAGACATGTTGGGATCGTCTCGAGGAATAAATGATGCTTCCTGGTGCCACCATTAGTAAGGATATTATAACTGAGGAACGGGGTAACATAATTACTGGTCCATATCCTTAATCAATGTTGATTACAATGTTCAAGACTGATGAGTGTCCAACAGTACTTTGCAAAATCCAATAAAGTATTCCATTTCTAGTGTAATTCCAAAACCTTTCACAAGTTCAAGGATGCCGTCTGAGACTCTGGAGCCTTATAGTAAACAATAAATATGTTAAATATTAGGACAGGCATCCATATGCAGAGAGTTTTGTCTGACAGGCCTGTAGGGAAGCGTTGGCCGGCTTCCTGTTCAAAACCCGAACTGCAGAGCGTCTGTCGGGGCAGCTGTCCAAACTACAGCCCAATCAGGCTCTGTGCCAAATTCCTGCAAATTCAGCCCCAAGCTGTCAAGCTCAAGAAAGCTCTGGCACGCTTGTAGGGGGGGGGAAATGGCTGCCATTTAGCATGGAAACACAATCTAGGTAAATTCAGATGGAGTGACATGGTGAACGGCTCAATACATGCTGCGCCGCGCCTCTTAGAGGGGCCTCTTACTATAATGACTGGCATTCAAGATACTTATCTCCGCAGTTGCTCGGCCCTGTCTGTACACTCCAGTGGCACGGCTCTCAACCTCCATTCTGTGTCTCCCTGCCTCTCATCTCACCCATGTCACACCGCTGAATGCCTGGCCTAAATGCGTGCTCGGAGAGTCTGTCATGAATTGTTCGCCGCGCTCTCTGAAATTGTCTCTATTCTTGGAGATGAGGTGCCGGTCTCACCCGGAGCCTGTGGCTCAATCTTTGTACTCTCTGAATTTCTCAGCGGCAATCATTTCTCCCACTTGAGTGCAGGTTCTTATGAACTCAACCTTGGCTAATCCACACAGCCGGGCTTCTGATATCTTCCTTGTGGAGATAATATTATTGGAAACCATGTGATAAATCTTGATCGTTAACACTCTGCTCTGGAGAGATTCAGAGGAGAAGGGGAGGTGGGGAGCAGTAATCAATACATGAGGCCAGGTCACCCCTCGGGGGGCTACGCTATTGCTGTAGTGTCACTTTTCAATTTTAAAACCCCACACCACCAAACCGTGACTGTGGTTTCTGATAATCTATGATATAATGCATGACTCCAATGCACACAGGACCACATAATAAGGGCTGTAGGGTTACGCCCCTTGCCACCATCTCATCCAAAGTCTTCCCTTTTTTTTCTCTGCAGGATGAAGCAGTCTTAGAGACGAGACAGCACCTTCAATTGAGTTCCCACAGCCAAACCCAACAGAGCTCCTTGGGGATCAAGTAGAACAGGATGTTGGCAGTGAGACTGTGCTGCCAGAAAACCTACAGCAACTGTGTCATACGACTGAGCCAGAATGGACAGAGATCCCAGTGGAACAGCTTGCTGAATCACGGAACTGGAGTGTAGTGTCAGTGTGTGCACACACTCTCTCAATGTGTGTGTCAGGTGTTGAGGCGGGTCATGTTTTGCTCGATGCATAACGAACGCGGTAAACAGAGACAATGAGAAGCAGAAACAACAGATGAAAGGAGGAAAGACATGGAAGGAAAGTAAAGAAGCTGCGGCTGGTTTTTCTCCCGCTCAGTGACCAGCTCTCACAGCATAATTAGTTTTTGCCTAATTAAGTAGAAAACACAGGGCTGGTGAGGTGCCTCTGTTAGAGACTGTAATGATCCGTCAGCTGCACTGAGAGAGCGCTGTGGATCTGATTGACTGTGACACCTCCCTCGCTGGGTAACCTTCAATGCCGTGAGAGGGGCACAGCTTTGCATCTGCAAAAACAAGGCATGTAAACAGGGTTACCTGAACCTGAGACAAAAGACATACACAGGAGCTAAATTAAACATTGACTTAATGCTTCCTGCAAACATTAACATAGCAGCTGCCATGACCTGTCAGCCTCTGGATTCATTCACTCACTTAATGGGGTTTGTAGTTAGAAATAAACTTAGGGAGGGGGGTCGTTCTTTTCCACAAGAACAGAGCGCTTTGTAAATCAAATCAGCCAGCGTTAGCTCCGAAAGTTTTCCACATTGCATCAAAGGCTCATTTGCATATTGGTAATGCTATAACTCATTCATATGCATACAGCTTTAACACAATGTCACTGAGCTAAAAAAAAGTTCTCATAAAGCAGGGTTCATTCAGCCAAGGCTAGAGGATCATAAAAAGGGCATCACTCCCTGAACACCTTCCTGTTTTGACACCGGTTAATAGTCTACTTTCAAGCATTGTATACCTGGAAATACCCCAAAGTTTATGTTCGAAATGTTTAGTACGGATCACTTGAGGATGCTAACTTGTTGCACATTGGCATATGCAACCAAGTGCAAAGATGGCTTGGCCGATTGGACCAATTTGGTGTGGTTTTGGAGGTTATTGAGGACGTTGAATGTATTTCTGA
This sequence comes from Eleginops maclovinus, assembly GCF_036324505.1. Taxonomy (NCBI): domain Eukaryota; kingdom Metazoa; phylum Chordata; class Actinopteri; order Perciformes; family Eleginopidae; genus Eleginops; species Eleginops maclovinus. The sequence goes on along the minus strand of NC_086352.1, from coordinate 6,433,358 downwards.
AAACTTTCCAGCAGTTTCTAAGTGCTGTGGACCTGTACTATACATTTATAACACAAAGCTTGAGGGTATTCAACTTTTCTGGGTTCACAATAGACCTTTTTGAGCTGGCAAATAGACTGAGATGTATTGGGGCCAGTTGCAGCAACAGCAAGACCTTTATGTTTGCTTTAAAGCATGTTTCTGTCAGTTGTGCATGCTGCTGTGTTCAGAGCTTGTTGCATGTTGTGCAAGAACAAAAAGCTTTAGGTGTAGCTGCAGGAATAAAGGAGGCTTCGCACACAGTCACTCCCTATATAAGTGCGTAGAAGAAAGCACTGGAGTTTTCTTAATGGACAAAAGAAATACATGCTATCTAGGCAGAGGTGCAGGTTATTTATCCTTTTTCTGCCCCAATCCTTTTTATTCTGACACCGTTAGATGTTTTTGAACTGCGGGTCACGCTCAATCTTTCATCTCTTTGTTAAAAAAAGAAAATCTATCAGTTGGAAAAGTCAGCCGAAGCCACCTCCTGTGACATCTCAAACTGGAGCTGAGCGGCTGCTGTATCTCTCAGACATCACAGGTGATCTGTCATAGCAGGCAGGTGCTTTGTATTCAGGGTCTCCTTCGTACAGCATCTGCTCCCCCCCCCCCACACACACACACACACACATGCTCTGGACTAGTCGACTGGAGAATGTGTTTGTGCCCTGTGCACTCTCCAGCCATGCTGTTTATCATTCAATTTCCCAGACACAATGTGACTCATCGCGAAGGCCACAGAGTCGTACCTGAGTACAAGTGTTCTCTAAGCAGCAGAGTTTAGTCTGTCAGCAGGTCAGCGTGGCTCTGCAGCGTCCTGAATGCTTAGGGGATCGGGCCGCTTGGATGAGCACAGTGACAATTAGTTTGAAGAGGAGGACGGAGGAGAGTTGGCAGGGAACATGCACGGCTGTTTTTATTAAGTCATTGGGACTTAATACAAATGCACAACTCAACAACGGGGTACCGAGCAGAAAGATAAGCAACCAAATAGGCCTGGAGGTAACGCTCTCTGACATGCTGCACTGGTCCCTGCAATGACTGAATTTAGATTTTTGGGTGTTATAATGGACGAAACATTTCTTGACTTGATATCCATGTTTTCTACTTTGTTCTTTTACTCCACTACAGTTCAGAGGTAAATGGTGTACTTTTACTCCACTACATGTATTTAATCCCTTTAGTTGCTAGGCAGATTAGGATTAATGATGGTAAATATAATCTCCCTTAAATCAGACTTTAGTTCACCTGCAGTAAATCCAGCAGCTACCCTGCAGTATACAAAGCCATTCAAACTAGCTGCACCTTTACCAGCTCTGAGAACACTTTAATGATCAATCATTATAAAACATATCAGAGATATTATTCTGAAATGGACCAATCAGACAATGAGTACTTTTACTGTCGCTACTTTAAGTACATTTAGATGAGAGTACTTTCTACTTTCACTGGAGGAACATTTAGAATACTTTTACTGTGACAGAGTATTCCTACACTCTGGTACTTCCACTTTACTCAAGTACAAGATCTGAGTACTTCTACTTTACTCAAGTACAAGATCTGAGTACTTCTACTTTACTCAAGTACAAGACCTGAGTACTTCTACTTTACTCAAGTACAAGATCTGAGTACTTCTACTTTACTCAAGTACAAGATCTGAGTACTTCTACTTTACTCAAGTACAAGACCTGAGTACTTCTACTTTACTCAAGTACAAGACCTCAGTACTTCTACTTTTACTCAAGTACAAGATCTGAGTACTTCTACTTTACTCAAGTACAAGATCTGAGTACTTCTACTTTACTCAAGTACAAGACCTGAGTACTTCTACTTTTACTCAAGTACAAGATGTGAGTACTTCTACTTTACTCAAGAACAAGATCTGAGTACTTCTACTTTACTCAAGTACAAGATCTGAGTACTTCTACTTTACTCAAGTACAAGATCTGAGTACTTCTACTTTTACTCAAGTACAAGATCTGAGTAATTCTACTTTACTCAAGAACAAGATCTGAGTACTTCTACTTTACTCAAGTACAAGATCTGAGTACTTGTACTTTACTCAAGAACAAGATCTGAGTACTTGTACTTTACTCAAGTACAAGATCTGAGTACTTCTCCCACCTCTCTCTAACCCTCTCCTCCTGACTCACCCCTCTGATCTCTCCGGTGTCTCTGCAGTGATTCAGGACGACCGATGGACTGGACCGTTGCCAGCAGAGCTCACTGACGCTGCATCTCTTCCCTGAATCTGCCTCCTGCTTCAGATAAGGACCACGGCGGCCAAAAGGGTTCCTGGTGTGTCAGCCCGGGGGCCCTGCGCCCACCAAGTCGACAGTACAGATGACTAACGCTGACTCACACCGCCCGGCAGGTGGCCCTCAGTAATTGTTCACACTGGCAGCATGAGGTGACATCAGAGACGTATGTAAGTAATAGGGAGGCTGATAGCCATGCAGATAACTCACATCTGACAAGGTGGGAGATGTCTCATTTTAAACATGTTTGACTTTTATTACTCAATGATATTTAGCTTGGAGCTGCAACCCCAGAAATAAATATTACCTCGGCTGATGACAGGGCCAAAGAGACTCAAGAAGATCATTTCAAAAACAATTCATTCACAAGTCCTCTCCTGCTGATGTTCAGGTGTATACCAGTATGTAGCGTCTCTACTTTAAAGAGTCCTCTCCTGCTGATGTTCAGGTGTATACCAGTATGTAGTCTCTACTTTAAAGAGTCCTCTCCTGCTGATGTTCAGGTGTATATCAGTATGTAGTGTCTCTACTTTAAAGAGTCCTCTCCTGCTGATGTTCAGGTGTATATCAGTATGTAGCGTCTCTACTTTAAAGAGTCCTCTCCTGCTGATGTTCAGGTGTATATCAGTATGTAGCGTCTCTACTTTAAAGAGTCCTCTCCTGCTGATGTTCAGGTGTATACCAGTATGTAGCGTCTCTACTTTAAAGAGTCCTCTCCTGCTGATGTTCAGGTGTATATCAGTATGTAGTGTCTCTACTTTAAAGAGTCCTCTCCTGCTGATGTTCAGGTGTATATCAGTATGTAGCGTCTCTACTTTAAAGAGTCCTCTCCTGCTGATGTTCAGGTGTATATCAGTATGTAGAGTCTCTACTTTAAAGAGTCCTCTCCTGCTGATGTTCAGGTGTATATCAGTATGTAGTGTCTCTACTTTAAAGAGTCCTCTCCTGCTGATGTTCAGGTGTATATCAGTATGTAGTGTCTCTACTTTAAAGAGTCCTCTCCTGCTGATGTTCAGGTGTATATCAGTATGTAGTGTCTCTACTTTAAAGAGTCCTCTCCTGCTGATGTTCAGGTGTATATCAGTATGTAGAGTCTCTACTTTAAAGAGTCCTCTCCTGCTGATGTTCAGGTGTATATCAGTATGTAGTGTCTCTACTTTAAAGAGTCCTCTCCTGCTGATGTTCAGGTGTATATCAGTATGCAGTGTCTCTACTTTAAAGAGTCCTCTCCTGCTGATGTTCAGGTGTATATCAGTATGCAGTGTCTCTACTTTAAAGAGTCCTCTCCTGCTGATGTTCAGGTGTATATCAGTATGCCGTGTCTCTACTTTAAAGAGTCCTCTCCTGCTGATGTTCAGGTGTATATCAGTATGCAGTGTCTCTACTTTAAAGAGTCCTCTCCTGCTGATGTTCAGGTGTATATCAGTATGTAGAGTCTCTACTTTAAAGAGTCCTCTCCTGCTGATGTTCAGGTGTATATCAGTATGTAGAGTCTCTACTTTAAAGAGTCCTCTCCTGCTGATGTTCAGGTGTATATCAGTATGTAGTGTCTCTTTATGTTTCTCATACTGCCTGTGCTGCAGCTCCTCTTTTCACCCTTCGTCTGAAACCAGAGCCCCAGTCTGCTCTGATTGGTCAGCTGGCCATCTCTGTTGTCATTGGTCAACCTGCTTAAAGATATCCCGCCCCTTAGCCTATCACGTACAATCAATTGGAGCGCTAGCCAACAGAAGCTTGAGTGTTCCAAAGTGATGTCACTATGTTCCTGAAGTAGCCAAAAGAGTCTATTGGAGGCGTTTTTTGAGGGAACGCAGGGATTTAAGCCTTTGCAGACCCTTTACATGCACATAACCCTATATAACACACATATCTGGAATGGGGAAATTCTGGGGACCCTTTAAAGCTTCAATATTTGACAAAGCAACAAACAAAAACACGTGACGCTAAGATCAGAAACTACCCCACAAATGTCATAAAAGTTTGACTCAAAAGCTACGAAACCCAGCTCAATGGGATCAGTGTGTGAAATCACCTTGTTTCAACTGCAATAATACATCATGTGAAATAAACAAAACTCTTATCACTCAGGCAGAAAATCCAATGCTCATCGGCGCTCTTCACTCCTAACACGAGGAGATGTAACTTCCCAGATGTTTGAAAGTGTGAAATCCAGACAGAAGTGCCTGCTCTCAAAAAGGATGATTTACCTCTACAGTGAATGTTGATGCATCCTGCTCCCACTCCATCATATGTAATAAGGAGAGTTGAGGTCTGAATGTGCGAGCTACCATCTGCTTCCCTTTCAAAAAATCATCGGGCATCATCACAGCAGTCAGTAAAGAGGGATTCATCACTTCTCCCCCACCATATGTATTCAACAGAGGAAGAAAGCCTTCACTTGATATTCAAACACCAGCCATGTTCGTCTGTCAGATTTCCAGACTCCTTGTTCTCCTCTGATTTCCTCCCACCATCTCCTCTGGTGTTCTCCAGCTCGTTCCTTTCAACTCAATCGGGGAGAGAAAGGATTCATTATTTGAATATATATATCCGCTCTTTTCTTTAATTTGTAGGAGAGCGAAACGGAGACTGGTTGCCCTCTGTGACCCGAATCTGCTGTGTCTAATTATTCCGTCTACCTTTATTCAGGTCACACCTGGTGTCACAGCGCCACACTCCAGCAATGTTAAGTGGGGCTTTTAATGGGTTTCCCAACACAGGTTCAGGGTAAAAAAGTAAGAACCAGCATGCACAGCTCCATATAGGGGATCATTACCTGAGAGAAGGGGCAGACTCATTTAATACCTGGAGAAGGAAGGAGAGGTGAGATGAAACATTTAATTAAGCAGCTCTGGTGTCCAAGTCTTCTGATTATGTTTAAGAAGATGAAGAATTGGGATTTAATTTATTTTACCTGCCACAGGCCCTCGAATGCAGCGCGGTCTGGAGATATCTAAAGTGTGTTATTTCAGTGTTGACCTTATAAAGACTCAGTCTCATAAAACTTGCTCTGATGCTCTTAGAGGACATACATAAAGCTGCTGCTCATAGACGGTAACAAAACAAACAAACATGAGATGCAGCGAGACGGGAAAATACAGAACAGAAGGCATAGTGAAATAGTGGAGTAATGGTTTAGGGGAGGGGGTTTAACAGGCAGAGGCACGTCTGAAGAGGCGGTGCTTGATTGAATGTTAGGAGGGTGGTCTCATGTGGGAGGGGAGGGCAGCCAGAGGGAGGGTGCAGCAGCAGAGACGGCCCAAGGTCCGGAGCTTAGTCCTGGTAGACTTTAGGGTGTTTTGCATCTCCGGGCCTAAAGGCAACGGGTGGGGATGTGATGATGGGGGAGATCAGAGAGATAGGGATGGGCCAGGGTAGGTTATGTAAAAACATTGGCTTCTTACACTAGAATACAAAAGTGTCCAACAAAGCTTGAATGCTGAAGAGGATTGGAACCACACTGCGCGGCAGAAAAACATTGTTCGCACTCTCGCGGGAATATCTCCGCAACGGAGCGAGCTTAAGTGTTCAACTTCCAATGCACGATCGAGCCCAGGGCCACGCCTTCATCACACACGCTGCCGCTTGTTTGTACCATTTTCAGGCAATTTGTAATCTATTGTAGAAAAACGATGGGGTTTTTATTAGATGTCAAGAAGAGTATAAACAAACACTGGATGTCGTTTATGAACATGTATCCATGTTTGAAGTAGATTTAGATCTTTTAGGAGTTAGATAGAGATTACAGATCTAAGTATGCATCCCATGAAGCATTGCATGAAGTCTGTTGATGAACGAGAGGCTGTTGTTCGGGCTGCATCATTTTAAAAAATGTTTGAGGTAGACTCAGAATTCTGAGGTTTGTTTTGTTTCTCAAAATTGTGAATTCATCTCAAAAAAATAAACGTTTTAATCAGATCTAAAAATGTACAAATAAACCAGATATCGCCTGTTGTTCAATCATGTTGTCATCATTTTGCAAAAAGTACATCTAAAAAGGTAAATCTTCAGATTGAGGTTCTGTGTTTACCTTTTGAAAACAGATTGTATTTAATATTTTCTTTTGGTCAAAAGTGTATCTTAGCAGGCTAGGCTAACTAGCTTCATCTTCTCAATACATTTGTAAATTAAGACTGACACTCTGCTTCAGACAACACCAGTGCAAGATGTCCATACAAACACATGGAGCTTATTCGACTTCCTCTAGGTAAGCAGCAGATTTAAAAACGTACTTCTGATTCTATGAATGTTTGATAAAAAGACTGGAAAGCTCGAAAGCACGAATCTGCAAATCAAAAGGTGAGCAAACTGAGTTTATCCTGCGCGATATCCCTGGTGCAAAGTGACTTTCTGTCCAACTCCCCCGACACCGAGGCTTTGCTTAACAGGGAGAGTTGGGACACAAAGCCCTAGGCAAAGAAAATGAAGGAGTGTTAAATAATGTGTGTCAGACGGGGCGTCAGAGTTGGATTCAGGCCGACAAGGCTTCAGTAAAATATGGGATGGTCCTGTGGGGGTAAGTGTGTGTCATGCCTAACACCTTCACAACCCATTCTGATCAAGCTCTTCACTGAGTGGGCAGATCTTAAACAGGAACTGAATAATGAAAACGAAACACCCACACATACACTGACACGAACAGGCTATGTTACAAATATAAACCTACTTTTTCTGAGAGGTTTCTGTCAGCACAACACAGTAAAACAGTCAGATCAGAGACATAGTCGCTTCTTGGTTTTTGTGGACTATTGTTCTGACCAGTGCCATCTTTGTTTGTTGCAACAAGAAGCATGGATGTATAAAGAGAATTGATGCACCGTTGGAACAAAGGTACCCGTATCTGGGCCCATAGAAAATGTGACTTGCATTTGTTCAAGCCCCGCCTGCAATCTGTAGCATCATGGCCAATCTCAGCTCAGTCAAATGAATGGAAAGCGAAAATAACTCTGGATTCGGCTTTTTGTGCTTTGTACATCTTCTGGATCCTAACGATATAAATAAGTGCTATAAAACTGTCTGTTAGGGTAGATATACAGACGTTTATCTCTATGTAAGTCGAAGGGAAAAAGTATTTTTTGGGCCCTACTCGTCACGTACTGAACAGATGTTGTTGTCTCACAGTTTGTTTACACAGAAAATCTGCATCAATATCCGACGCACTTCCTGGTGGGTTGACCAGAAGTCACTTAAGAGAATGGAGCCAAGTGCAACGTCGCATTGAACAATACATTCTTAGGTCTACTTTCATACTCAAAGTGTTAAAGTTCTCAGAGTTTTAAAACCAAAACACGCAGAACTTTAACCGGACAACACTGTGCTTCTAACCTGTCAATCAAAAGGTAGGCCCGCCTTAAAGCATAGCGGCTTCATGGTCTACTTTAGGACCATTATTCACAAAATGAACCTCATATTGTATAGAAGAATATTCTAACTAGTGTGTGATATCATACACTCATCTGGGACCTTTTTACTGAGGTAATAAATCAAGTGAGAAGTCGATCATTTTCTCATAGACTTCTATAAAAAGTGTAACTGTTTCTGTCGCCCCCTGCTGGATAACGCAGGTATGAATTGGCTTCATTTCTGTTTCTCTTTCACTGCCAAGGACTAAACCACCTGGGCCAGAAGTATAAATGTATGCATGTTGCTGTCCTTTATGCTTCCTGCTGAAGATGCCTTTGAGACCCCGCAGTGATGCAATATCAAAAGCTCCGTATTTGTTTATTTGCTCCCTTTTGTACACCTATTGATATTCACCGTTGAAGAGAGTGATGTTTTGAGACGTTCAAAACATCACTCTCTTCAACAGTGAATATCAATAGGAGGGTGAATATTGATATTCACTGTTGAATGCTGCTTAATCACCACAGGATGGAGTGGTTTGGTCCCCCTAAAGACAAACCACTACACCGAGATAAACTTTGAAGCCTATCAGCTACATACGTTCCTCAGACTTGACTTTCAGAGGACAGATTAAAGGGATTATAAAATCAATTTTCAGTTAAACAAAGAGTTGTTCTTATCTTCATTATGGCATCTTTTTCATTCTCCAAAACAAGCATCCCTAATTTAAAGGAGGTACAAATTGATGCATGGCTTGTAAGAGGATCCAGAAAGTGTGGATATACTGTATTAATCATAATTAAGCTTCCCCCCATTAGCTCCCAGGTACTCATCTAATTGATTTGCAAACTTTAATTTTAAGTAATAAAGCTCCCCATCGACCTGCACTGGAGGTCGCTAGCAAAACAGCCAGAATCTATAGAAGTCTTTGAGAAAATTGCTCTATTTCTCACTTGATTTACTACCTCAGTTAACATTTTCCTGGTGAGTTTATCGTCTCAATTGCTAGTGCCAACTATTTTTCTATACAGCATGAAGATTTAAGTGTAAATGATTGTCCAATTTAGAGTAAAATAAACACAAATGCCCAACAACTGTGAATCTATAGAGGTCTATGAGAAACTATTTCTCAATTGATTTATAACTGTAATACAAATGTCCTGATTACTTTATGTTCTCAATCACTAGCCCCAAATCTTCTATAATACAGCATGACGACCAGTTTGTTAATTATGGTCCAAATTTAGAGCCAAACAAACACAAATGCTAAGAAAAGTCTGACTCTATAGAGGTCTATGAGAAAATGAGCCTACTTCTCTACACTTCATTTATTTCCTCAGTAAACATTTTCCTGATTACTTTATGTTCTCAATCACTTGCCCCAAGTCTTCTTTAAAACAGCCTGATGTCTAATTTGTAAATTATGGTCTGCTTCATAGTACAATGAACACAAACAGCCTAATAAAAGTAAGAATCTATCGAAGTTTATGAGAAAATTACTCCATTTCTCACTTAATTTACTACCTCGTTATACATTTTCACGATGACATGTCTTGCTAGTCCATATTCTTCGTTAATACAGCATGATGTTTCATGACTAAATGATGTTCAGATTTAGAGTAAATAAACGCAAATGCCAAAAAGAGTCTGAGTCTATAAAGGTCTATGAGAGAACGACCCTACTTCTCACTGAATTCATAACCTTAGTAAAGCTTTTCTTGATGAGTTGAGAGTCTCAATCTCTACCCCAGACTCTTTTTCAACACTATGAAGTTTAAATAGTAAATTATTGTCCAATTTAGAGTAAAAAAGACACAAAACCGTAGCCCACAATATAATGGGTGACGTCACGGTGGCTACGTCCATATGTTATAAGCAGTCTTTTTTCTTTTACAGTATAATTGACCCAATGTTGGTAACCTGAGGTCCACAATGGAAGCTTTTCTGGCTGCACCTCCTTCCAGACATCCAAATCACTTAAGCCTCCATAACACAGATTCCTAGAAGGTGTATTTTTTTTTAGCTTTAGTCTCAATGTATCTATTCTTACTGTGCGATCAGATATAAGTCCTGTTGTTATCTGATTATTTTACTCAAACTCACTTACAGTAGTAATAGGAGGAGGAGTAGATATAGAAATAAGACTTTTTCATACAGCTCCAATCGTGCTTGATTGCAAATGAACTACTTAAGATGCCTGGAGAAGATATTCTTCGGTACTTCTTCATCTTGCAAAGATATATTTTCCTCCTCATATATGGGGCAGCTGATCAGCGAGAGAGCCAGAGAGCTGAGATCACAATCTCATAAAACGATCATTAAATTGGTCTATATGTCATGGGACCAATGTGCCATGGGACTGCAGCCTGTATGCTCTCTGGCCAAGCTTAAAGCAGGAGATATGGGAGAGGAATAATGTGATGTGATCGTTGAGAAAGACACATTAAGGGGAGAATTGACGAAGAATGGATTGAAGCCGCTGAGAGCTCCATGAATTGCGCATCATTAGTGCCCGCTATCCATCCCGTGTCACGGTCCGATTCCCATTGTGCTAATATTCCAGTGCGAGAAACGCCCATAAAGTTTTGCAGCTGAGTGCAATCCAACCTTTTTTCTCCTTGCATTTTGTTGCAATTACCCAAGTGGCAAGGTATAAATGTGCCTGAGGCCAAGGTGTCAATTGTGAGGGATGAGAGTCAGCCCGAGCCAGAGGTTTGTCCAGAAGTGCCACTTCCATCCAAACCTCAGAGGAAATTGAGAAAGGGAAAAATGTGAGCCAAGGATTTGGGAAAGCAGGGAGATGGAAGGAATTATTTTCCCCTCGTGTATTTTGACATGCAGGGGAGCTTTATTCATTTCCATGACACAACTGTCACTGCGTCGTTTCACTGCAACCAAAAATAAACATGTTTGAGTGGACGCCCCTCATAAATGTGCTTCAGTTACCAACAACTCTTTGAAGGTGCTATTCATTTCGCTGTTACAGTGTACGGTTCATCTTTGTGAATTGAGCTGCTTTTGCATTGAGGCTTATTTACAAAATAAGGATCAAATTGCTGCCAAATGTATGCATGTTAAGTAAATATAATACATGCAAATAGCACAGGAGCACTAAGACGCGATTTGATTTGCAGCGCAGTTAGAGTCCCGTTGACCTTTCGCAGGTGTTTTCATAATCGCACGCTTTATTTAGTTTTAATTTTCGCAGATTTAGTGGCGGTAAAAGGCATGCAATCATTTTGTGAAGGGGAGATTTTTCACAAGGGTTCAAATTGCATTGATTTTAAAAGCACAACCGTCTACCCCCGTGAATAACTCCAATCCTCCGTGGGTTGGTAAGGTGATCTGAAGGTAAGACTAAACCAGATTTGTGTCGGTTTTACTGACCGGTATAATCTGAAGCTTTTTAATTAAGTTCCCTCCAAACAAACTGCAGTGACTTGTCTGGCTGGCTATGTGATATATACAAATCCTCAAAGAAGGGGTTTGATTTCAAAGGAAACTTCCATCATATCAGTGATGGGTGACATGAAATGTCCAATTTCCAGTTCAATTATTATCCTGATAGGAATCCATTTGCAGTTTGTTTGCTTTTTAGGTTGAAACGGAAAGAGTGTCTGCAGAGACTCAGCTGGGATTCAAAGAGTCGATCCGCAGGGCCGGGAAGGTCTTTTATACCTGCAGGGAGTCAGGGAAAGGAAGAGAGTCAAGGTCTTATTAGTATTGAAACTGATTTATCCTGGAATCAGTTCTTGTTTTTGGTTGCAAAACCTCCAAACAGCTGTACTGGTTGAAGGGTTCGATAAAAACATCACTCAATCAAGGCAAGCTGTATCACCAGAGCCAGAAGTCACATTTGAGTTGGAGATCGTCTGTAAGTCTTTGTGTATCAGCCGCAGGGTTTGTGTATTTATATGTTTCACTGTGTGGTCGGGAAGTACTTGGCTCTGAGTGTGTCACAACACTGTCTTTACTTATGAACTCCTCCTTGTGCTAATGATCTGTTTTGCTCTGCATCTGTATGCCGGTCACGATGCTGCTTTTCCTTCAGGTCTCCTTGGACGAAACAGCTTTAATCTCAACAGGCACGCTCGATTGTTAAACAAGGTTAAATACAGTCAAAGCAAGTTAAATATGAGGTCAAGTAAAAATGATTAATACTGTGCCACGTTATTTGGGTTTGTCCCAGTTTCCTTGCAGTCTGTCTGATTATCTCTGCTGCACTTTCTGGCTAATGAAAAAGAGAGTGGAATTGTACCATGCCTGTAGCTAACGTAGCATGACGGATAGCAGTGTGTTTCTTTTAATTGACTGCTGCAGTACAGTGCTTACTACTACTTATGTAACTGCCTTTGTTAGCACTGCTACTGCACTGCTGTTAATGCAGCCAATGCGTTTTGCTGCTGTACGGTCAATACGAAGCTACCATTAGCATCTGGTTAGCTTAGATTAGCAAAATGATGCAAGACAGGGGGAAACGGCTAGCATGGCTCTATTTAACACAAACATCATCAACCTATAAGCCCCTATAAAGCGCATTAATTAAGTTATGTTTACGATGAGTTTAATAGTGGGTTATGTGAAGGACTATTTTTTTTGTCTGGGTTAGCTAGCTAGGGTTAGCACTTGTTGCAATGCAGCCCTAAAGGTGACAGCTTAGCTAACCTTCTTAGCACAATGGACGGAAAAATCCACTCAATATTCTTCATATCATTCATCAAATCATTGAATTATCTCTGAGATATAGCAGACAGATGTACAGATCATCACAAAGGACTGGTGTTCTGGAGTCCTGCCTCTATTGGTCTCCTCCTCTCAGTCTAATGGGAGTAGAAAGCCAAGTTTGAATTCATGCTTGTTTCTGTCTTTTTAAACATCCTGCTGAACATGTCTTTGATGTCTAAATTGTAAATTAGTCTCCAATTTAGAGTAAAATAAACACAAATGCCCAAAAAAGTCCAAATCTATAGAGGTCTATGAGAAAAGGTGCCCCTCCTCTCAGTAGAAAACAGCAGCTGGGTGTTGTGGATGAGAAACTAATGTATCAATCATCTGGCAAAAAAGCATGACATGGCTTTGAATCATGCAAAATATGATAGCGCTGTTTCTTCCCTGCAGATGATGCCATGTTCCTGCCTCATAGAGCTCATCTAACTGGTTTCATACGTGTCTTTACCTCATCGTTAGAGAGTCAACGAGGCGGAAGAAAACTGCAGGATGCTCAGACAGCCGAGCGCCGAAGAAGAGATAAATATTCCACCTCTTCCTCCCTGGCCCTTATCTCTCCTGGAAAAGGCTTTCTTTGACTTTGTCCTCGGTTTCTATATCCGAGGCTTTGTGCCTGTGACCCCTCAGACACCGGTGTGATGCTGAATGCATCGAGAGGTTCTGTTTGTTTTTTCCAATCACCTTTTGCCACTTCCACAATGATTCTTTATATTAGAGGTTTCCTCCCGGTCTCAATACCTCACACCACTATTTCCCATGGGCATATCATAACAAAAGCTAAAGAGAGGTCTTATTTTGGGTTATAGGATACCTCTCACCAAGCAAATTAGGCGAAGAATAAGTAGGGTGTTTATTATTTAAAATTATTCTACTTTACAGCTTTAAAATCTCCGTTGCATTTCACACAAATGAGAACACCTCCTGACGCGCATTAATGAGCAAAATTTAGGCAATTTAATGAATGTTTGGTATGTAAATGAATTCACATTAGTGGATTTTGTTTAATTTCCAATGTAAATATGGCAGTGCGTGTTTGATGAAAGCTTGTTTTAGGGCCGGTAGGACATCTATATTCAGTTTGAAGACATTAGTGTAGAAGCTGCTGGGTGTATCAATGGATCTGATACACAACAGCATCCCAATGACACTTTAATCACTCGTGTTTTATAATCTTAAAAGGGCCTTGTTAAAGAGACATGGATTATCCTAACTATGGACTAATAATGCTGCATTTTAGGTCAATAACCGCCGCTCTTTGCAACTCTGCAGCCAATTGAGCAAGCAACAGATGTGTTGGAAGTGTAAAAGATTTCATGATGCAGAAATAATGAAACATCATGTCAGTAAAACTGTCAGAACAAAATATGGGAAAGTCTTTCCCTACAACTTTGGCTCATTTACAGCGTAAATTAGAGCTTAATTAATGTCATTTTCTCGCGCTGGAGAACTAATTAAACATGAAATTAATTCTCATTCATTCGTGCTTTTCTTAAAGTACTTCCTCAGAGGCATTTTGTGCCTTGCTTTCAGAGCCGGCAGTGTTAAGGCTACAGGGAAAGAGGGGAGAACCGGATGGGTCCAACAACAGAGTCAATCCTGAGGCTACACGGTTCAGCGCCATAACCCTTGACCACCATTTCTGCGTTAATGTCACAGAACAAAGTTTATTGCATGCAGCAGATGTTGGATTCATAGTTTATAACCTGTAAGTGGTCATATTTAAAGAAAGAACGTCACTTACCTTGGCCGTGCAGAAAGTCTTTTTTAGGTTTCATCTCTAAAAGGTATTTTTTTACAGATGTATTTTTAGAGTTTTCCGGTACAAATCACTTTGCTTTGAATAAACTATTTATGAGCGAGTCGAACAAGCAAGGGTACACGTCTCTCTCTCTGCATCACACACTGATTAATGTGTGTACTGTCCTCACACACTCCGAGGTCAAGACAGAACACGGTGCCTTTCAGTGATGGATAGGTTGACAAGAGGAAAAGAGAATAATATCACTAATTACCTCCGCCGCCGAGGCTATGCTGTCAGCTCGCTTTTCCTGTTTATCTGTCAGGGAGATTACGGGAAAATTATTGCTGGGATATTAATGAAATTAGGTTAGGACCAAGGATGAACTCATAAAATGTAGGGCAGGTCAGAATCAAAGGGCGGATACACAAGTCATTTTTCACTTTTGGTAACATTTTGTGCTAGGGCATGTTTGCTCGATGCATAACAGTTGGGAAAAATGAGTTTTTAACTGGGAAATTTCCCGTGAACGCTGTGGATGTATAAAGAGAACTGGATACAGCATTTGAGGAGGGGCATGAGGTGGCGCATGAACCAAAATGGGCCGACTGTAGATCCAAAAAGTGCTCGGGATCATCCTTGAGATTGGGCCCATAGATCATGCACACTTGAGTTTTACGTAAGCCCCGCCTCTTATCTGCTGGCCTCCTCCCATGAAATTGATAGAGCAAATAACTCTAGGTTTAGCTTTTGGCACTTCTTCCAACTTTCAGACCCCACTGATTGGGCTATACAAGTGTTAGTACTGGGTAGTTGATGTACTTCTAAATGTAACTCTACAGTATAGCGTAGAGTAATACCACCGTGTGGCCACTACCAAGAGTTGCTTCAAAGGCCGACGCTCTTTCTAAGCAACACAATACAGCATATCTTCTTTAAGGTGCCTAAATTGCTTCACCTATAGACAAACCAGAACTGGAATAAAAACACACCTGAGAAGCATTTCAATGCACCATAGGTCTGAGCTTTTTCGGGTGCCATTTGGATTCACTATGGATGTGAATGTAAAGTGGTACATCACTTAAATGTTGAGAGCACCCACATGTATGACTTTAATCTGTAGAGTGCCTTGGAGGAGCGACCGCATGCGTGGCTGGTGGTGTAATTTCTGTAATGAAGCCAAGGTAAGTGTGATTGTTGAGAGTGAGACGTGCATTTTGGCACATGAAACAGCAAGTCTAAGTACAGCAAATTAAGGCACAGCATCTATTTTGAGGGCCTGGATTAACTCAGTTGATTTTGAAAAGAAATACTCAAATGTTTTATATTATTTGCTGTTTATTGATTTCAAAAGTTGATTTGACTTATTTAGTTATAGTTAGATGAAGTTTTCAAAAAGATGTCCTCTAATCTGAACTTGTTTCCCTTCTCAGTGACAGAAAAACTTAGATCAAGGAAGCAAATAACTTTATACCTGGGAGAATTCACACTTGAATTCGTTGATTTGGGAATCTGATGAGGATGCTCCCTGCGGGTGGAGATATTCCCTGGAGATGGCCTTGGGGGTAAACGCAGAACTGCACTGAAGGAATAACATATCTAATCTAACTTGGCAAAAACATATCAGCATCAGAAAGAGTTGCAGAACGAGGAGGGCTCGTTTTGTCTCCTGCAGATCCACAGCGCATTGTAATTGTGCATCATTTGAAGCAGAACATTGTGTGGAAAAAGTGCTTCATAGTGTGCTAGAATTAAGCCTTTTCCTACAACTGCGTGGCTTATTTCTAGCTTCAATTCATGCCTGGCTTTCAGGGAGGATTTTGGGAGAATTGTCACATTTCCTGGAGCTACTGTAAAGCCAAATAGGATGTGCATTTGTCCCAGCAAATATAAAATGGTTTAACGCCCAAATCCACATTCTGGCAGACGTGACATCTTAAAAATCAAATATATTGTAGTTCCAGTTGAACCCTGCCAGACCATCAAGCAGCAAAGTGTATCTGTAGGGCTGGATTTGCAAAACTTAGTTAATAGTAAAGAATGTTCCTTTATCCAATACCTGAATATCATCGGGTAAAATAAGGTGAAACTCCTAAAACTGTAGATCAAACTTTCTCTTTCACACACCATAATTCAGTTTCAAGCAGAACAGATATCAGATTGGAAGTTGAAATACACAAAACTGCTGCCTCCTAAGACTCTTCAGAGATGGCTGTGTGTTCAGTTTGTCTGACCTCTGTTGTGAAACATCATTAAGGATTCAGCAATGTAGGGCATTGTGCCTCTGAGAGTGTGACCCATGAAGGAGAGAGCATTATAAAACCATCGTAAATGAAAAGAGGCAGCCTATAAAAAGTCCCTTCACACAGCTTCTTCTCTCTCCCACTATCTGTAATCGTCGAAGAGTGGTGCATTACAAAGCATCCAAACACAAGGCAGCGCAAACACTCGGCCATTTAACCATTCTACTTTTAAAGGGACTTAAGCTAGCTGTGGTGTCCAGCATGGAGAAAACCACAATGTGGATTCTTGGCTGCTGTTAGACATGAGCGGTTTCCTGGGGAGAAATCTACGGTGGTCGACAGGTGCAAACGGCCCAAAAACACTTTCATTTGGAGAACGCTTTGCAGCTTTAGAGAGGATGCCAAACAAGAACTCAAGACCCAACGGAAACTGGATTATGAGTGATTTGACGGCATAAAATACCAGTCAAACCATCTGAACTTCCTCCGTGCTTTTCCATTACTCTCCTCCTCACTATTGCTGGTATTTCCAACACTAACATGATGGTGCAATCATTTTTCTCATGCATTTATATTCCGGGAGAAGCAGCATTAGGCAGCTAATTTGAGCACTTGAGTAATTAGGACATCTCTTCAGGGGTTTCGAAGCCCAGATGGAAAACTTTACTTAAGAATTAAGCTGACGATTGTGATGTCGTGTAAAACCACATAAAGTACAACTCATGTCTGTTTAATGGTACACAGTAAACACAAATTCCCCCTCTGAAATAAGTCGTGTTATCAGCCTGCACTGCCGACCGTATGCTCCGACAATGGCAAAAGCCCCCGCCGTCACCAAAATAACTGCCAGCCACATAAAAAGAGGCATTACAACCTTAAGTAGTGCTACACATTTACTCCAAGACAGTGTGAGACGGTGTAGCTTGCCAAGGTTTAGCTTGCTTGAAGGGACAATCTGCAGGATTTGGATGCATCCAAGCCACTGTGGTATCTTTCAGGACTGTAGGAGTGTGTGTGAGGTTTTCTGTGTATGTAGGTATTTGATGGTGTGTGTATTCACTGGAGCTTGGTGAAGTTAATGTTGGTTTAACCTGACTGCACTCACCTGCTCACTTGGGTTTTGCATGGACAGAGAGAGGGAGTGTTTCCAAAAGAAGCCAGGCTTTCCTCGCAATGGTTGCAACTTTTGTTTGGTCTGCCTTCAGCCACAATAAGGACCTTCGCCCCACTCATATGCCACCCTTGCCACGGCACCAATTAAGGAACAACAGCAAACAGGAAGTGGCTGGCGTAATCCCAGTGTTACAAGTGTGTGGGAGAACTGTGTTGGACTTCAAAAGGCCACCTCTAGAGTCTCTCCTGTGTGTTTGTTTGTTTGGTTCTGCGCTAAAGCAGAAACATGGTAGTGCAACACCTCCGTAACATAAGACTTCTTACCTGTGTAGAAATGTCTCCTGTGGACAAATCTCTTTAGGTTTCAAGTCATCTGTTTGTGGTCCGGACAAATCTACCTCATGTGAGAAGCTCCTGGCAGCAATGAGGATGCTTTCGGTTTTAGATATTTGTCTTGCTGTTTTTCATGCAAAACCCCCCTCTTTGTCACCCTTGGATGTTTGTTTTCTTCCAGTTTCACATCAGCCGTGATAGAAACATCAACAACTCGCTCACCATGAATGCCCTGAATCATGACTGGATATACTCACAATTGCTCAATCAGGCATGACGCAGAACAAGAAAGAGTGAGCTGGCTGCGTTAGGTCATTGGGTGTGAATGATTCAGACATTTTCATCCTCACATAGAGTTCCTTGGGGTTATTTCTAGATATTTTTGTTATTCAGGGTTGCTTTTCATGTGTAAAAGAGGATTAAGTGAGCCAAAAGCTTAGTATTTGGAAAGTGTAATGTGGTTTATCGCTTACTTCAAATCAAATCCTACATTTCCTTCAACTCATTCATTCAAAAACAGTTAGAAAAGACCAATGAGGAACAATTATAATAAAGCTTCATTCAAGCAGCGCACAATGAAATGTAAAAGGATGATAATGATGAAACCTTCATAATTATAATAATGGGTAAAAATATTAAAAGAGCAAAAGGAAATGTTGCTACTAAATCTTTTAAGCTCTTCAAGACCAATGAAATAAATAAAACAATTTCAAAGTAGAACAGTTATAAAGACCAGGAGACCTTTTAGAGGCCGGTGTTGCTAATAAAACGCTGAACTCAAAAAGATGTGTCTTTATCTGTCGTTTAAAAATGGAGAAATGTGAAATAGGACCGTTTCACTCTCCAAACAGAAAGGATTTACAATTCGTATTACTAACACGTCTGGAATCGTGAAGTTAGTGTATTAAACAGACACTTTAACGAGCACCAATCACCATCAAACGGATCTACTAAATTGTCCCGAAACATTGAATACATCAGTCTTAACATTGGTTTAACATATAAGCAAGATATACTAAGCACATACATGTGACGAAAGGGAAAACCTTTTACAAATTGAACCCATTTCAGAGCAGGTATACTTGATACAGTACACCACTCAACAACCTTTAGCCAATGATGAATAACCCTGGGATACAGCAGTGCAAACACACACATGACTGGCTGTGATTGTGGCTGAAGCAGCTCAGATAACAGTGTTTAGTCGCTGATTGGCTGTAATTGTGTGAGCGAGCAGCGGGGGGGCTGGCTTTAAAGGGCAGCGGTCGGCGTGGTGCTGGCCTGGCACAGTCCGGCCGGCAGATGAATAACAGATGTTGGCTGACAGGCACAACCATTTGTCATTTAACTGTCTAAGCAAAACAGGCCGGAGGGTGTCACCATAAGTCAATGTCACCGGCTCGGGCGACAAGGAGGAAGGGATCCAAACGTTTCAATACAGTTTCACCCCCCCCCCCCCCCACCGCTTCAGACTATTGAGTCTCTTAGGCGCGTGGCTCACTAGCGTCTCTACTTTAAAGAGTCCTCTCCTGCTGATGTTCAGGTGTGTATCAGTATGTAGTGTCTCTACTTTAAAGAGTCCTCTCCTGCTGATGTTCAGGTGTATATCAGTATGTAGCGTCTCTACTTTAAAGAGTCCTCTCCTGCTGATGTTCAGGTGTATATCAGTATGTAGAGTCTCTACTTTAAAGAGTCCTCTCCTGCTGATGTTCAGGTGTGTATCAGTATGTAGAGTCTCTACTTTAAAGAGTCCTCTCCTGCTGATGTTCAGGTGTGTATCAGTATGTAGAGTCTCTACTTTAAAGAGTCCTCTCCTGCTGATGTTCAGGTGTATATCAGTATGTAGTGTCTCTACTTTAAAGAGTCCTCTCCTGCTGATGTTCAGGTGTATATCAGTATGTAGTGTCTCTACTTTAAAGAGTCCTCTCCTGCTGATGTTCAGGTGTATATCAGTATGTAGAGTCTCTACTTTAAAGAGTCCTCTCCTGCTGATGTTCAGGTGTGTATCAGTATGTAGAGTCTCTACTTTAAAGAGTCCTCTCCTGCTGATGTTCAGGTGTATATCAGTATGTAGTGTCTCTACTTTAAAGAGTCCTCTCCTGCTGATGTTCAGGTGTATATCAGTATGTAGTGTCTCTACTTTAAAGGTCCTCTCCTGCTGATGTTCAGGTGTATATCAGTATGTAGTGTCTCTACTTTAAAGAGTCCTCTCCTGCTGATGTTCAGGTGTATATCAGTATGTAGTGTCTCTACTTTAAAGAGTCCTCTCCTGCTGATGTTCAGGTGTATATCAGTATGTAGAGTCTCTACTTTAAAGAGTCCTCTCCTGCTGATGTTCAGGTGTGTATCAGTATGTAGTGTCTCTACTTTAAAGAGTCCTCTCCTGCTGATGTTCAGGTGTATATCAGTATGTAGTGTCTCTACTTTAAAGAGTCCTCTCCTGCTGATGTTCAGGTGTATATCAGTATCTAGTGTCTCTCCTGGGACATGTCTCCATGCTTTAATGTTCAAAAAGCTCTTTATTGTCCTCATACTTCCTGTGCTTTGCAGAAGATGCACATGCTGATTACTTTATAACTTTTGGATTACCTCAATGTCAAAAGCAACCGAATCAAAGAGAAATATCAATCAGATGTTTTTTGACAACAGAACAATATCTATCTATATATTATATGTTATATATTTAGGATAACAGATCATGTTATTCATCAGAAAACCTTCCTCTCAATCAGGAGTCTATACACACTGATAAGCACACCCTACAATGCAACTGTCGGGGAAAGTGACCTTTTCTCCAGTACTCCCCGAGCCTGAGCCTTCCCATCACTACAGATTGTTTAGAATAACATCCCTGTCTTTTATTACTTTCTGTAAAAATCCGCCTCAGTATACAGGATGATGACAGTGAGGGTTTTTTTTGCCGTGTTTTTCTCTTTTACGACGCTGAGATTTACCGCCGCAGTTTAAGCAATTAAAACGGAAACTTAACTGTAAATCTTGATATTTTACTAGCGTGAAATTCATATGCAGTTAAATTAAACGTCATTATGTTCAGCTCAGCCCCCACCGCTAATAAACAGCTGCACCGCCTGGAGGTAGTTTATAGCTCCTGCAAATGACAAATTGACCATTAATAGTCGAGTCTAATAAAAGACTCTCACGATGAGCTGTATTTCAATGGCTATTGTTCTTTAAAAAATGTCCAAAAAGCCAATACTGGACAAAGCTGGGAAATGCATACATCCCTTTGTGGTTCATTTCTTCAGGCTTCATGGCGCCATTGTTTTTGATGTTCTCCAGAGAGTGATGGCTTCTTTTATTACCAGACAACAGCACGACAACATCCCTCATGTTGACAGGGCTCCATATTCACCTCAGTGCTCAGGGGGGCTCGGCTCTGCCATTTCTTCCGGAGCTCAGCTCAAGGTCAGCATCTCCACTGGCGCAAAAACATTCGGATTTAGTCGTCTCTCCCTCGCTCCCTCCCTCGTAGCATTATTGCATGTTATTTCGTGTAGCTATCATAAAGCTGCCTCTGAATAACTGTGACAAAATCCCCACCGGATAAAGCAACAAGACATCAACGCCAGAGGAGCCATGATGCAAAGAGGCGAGGCCCTGCAGCCACACAAACCACTGCATCAGTTAAAAGGCTAAATCTAACCACAACCACTCCGTGTTTCTCCATACCCTCAACCTCCCTGCGAAAATGAAAAATGAACAATATTATCTCTCCACAGACAGCAGCCAAAGGATATTAATAGAATTCAATTGCAGAGGAGATTGGACACAGAGATCCCGTTGTGAGTAAGAGAGAAGCAGAGTGTCCAGAGGGCCGGCTCTAATGCTCTAAATATGAGGAGGGACGTATAGAAGAAAGAAAGACGCTCACTGTCCTTACATTGATCTGACACAATTATCCAGGGTGACACACGATGAATAAGAGACGGAACGAAAGGAAGGAATCAAAGACAGAACGAGATGGGATGACGCAGCAGCTGGGGGAGGACACGCTCTTTTTTATCACAAACCTCCCAATTTACTCAAGCAGAATTCATCTTGGACAGTGGAATAGGAGCTCAAATAGTGGATCTCTTTTCGCACACAAAGGCCCCGATCAGACCGAGACGCATTGCTAAAAAACATTTGCCACCAACACCATTGTTTCACTGTGGTACAGTGTGATAGTTCTTATAGAGTTTTACACACATAACAGTTCAAATCTAACCTAATTGAAACTGGAAGCGTGACCCAAGAGGAGACAACAACCTCACTTCTTACACTTTTATCTGTCTTTATCATTCTCAGTCTCATTCATGCTTTTCCCCCAAAAAATAAGAAGCTGTGACCGTACATCTCGCTGTGGTTGGGGCAAAAGACATATGGTATCATTTAAGATGGTGCAGGACAGGGAAATCTGTTGGAAGTGAACAAGTTTGTGGGTGTTACAAACTCCCCCCATGGTTCTCTCTCTCGTTACTGAAAAGGTGCACCTGGACTACTCCTGGCTCCGCCTCTAATCAGGTGTCCCTGGTCTCAGCTAATCACCGTATAAAAGGGAGGCTGGAGGAGAAGGAGCTCTCTCATGCTCACTTTAGTCAGGATTTAGTGCTCTATTTTGTCATGACTTGCCTTGTCAGATCTGTTATGCGGGTCACACGATGAATCCAAACGTTGAAATTGAATGCTCCTGTTTCCAGTAAGCTCACAGAAACTAATCTGCCCCAATAAAACTAGAAGCAAAGCTTTCTGTAGACTTCAGGAAGAGACGTTTAGCCTTCATATTCCCACTTTTAACGTCTAGTAATATGTGATGGCCCTGTGTGACATCATTGAGTGTCTCTGCCTCTCACCTGCAGGTCACTAATTAGATGATACTCGGCTCACCTGGGCCCGGTGTGTGCTCTAGTCTTCCTCCTCTCACTCCTGGCTGCCTTAACAGACTGACTCTGGTTTGGTTTTGATGCTTTACCCTTTTTCTTTGTTTGCACTTTACAACATCTACTCACTCACTCACTCACTCACTCACTCACTCACTCACACTCTCACTCTCACTCTCACTCTCACTCTCACTCTCACTCTCACTCACTCACTCACTCACTCACTCACTCACTCACTCACTCACTCACACTCTCACACACTCACTCACTCACTCACTCACTCACTCTCACTCTCACTCTCACTCACTCACTCACTCACTCACTCACTCACTCACTCACTCACTCACTCACTCACTCACTCTCACTCACTCACTCACTCACTCACTCACTCACTCACTCACTCACTCACTCACTCACACTCTCACTCTCACTCTCACTCTCACTCACTCACTCACTCACTCACACACTCTCTCTCTCACTCTCTCTCACTCATCCCACAAGACCTTAAGTAGTAGCACACCG
Organism: Eleginops maclovinus; assembly: GCF_036324505.1. NCBI lineage: Eukaryota > Metazoa > Chordata > Actinopteri > Perciformes > Eleginopidae > Eleginops > Eleginops maclovinus. Next base: position 6,410,179 of record NC_086352.1, on the reverse strand, counting down.
GGCCCAGGTTTTACCTTTTGACTGATCCAGTATGGCTATTTCCCGGTGAGTGCTAAGGTTCATAAGCCAGCTAAGTAAAATTGGTTTGCATTCATTTCATTCTCATCGAGATAAAGCGTTTTTGTATTTCCAAAAACACTGAACATTTCCTTCAGAAACACCTGGCATGTTATACCAACAATTAGATTCAATTTGACTCCATATACAAAACATGTACAAGCAAACAAAGTCTGTTTGGACTGCAAGGCGTCACAGTAGCGTGCTTGTAGTTGCATTTACTTCCTGTGTTTGTTTTGCTGGAGGTTGAATGTGACTGCATGTCTGACCAGGTTACCATCCAGTAGCACTTTGCCTCTTTTCTCAGAGACTACACATCATTGTTCCCAATCAAGTGGCCCCATTTTTCCAATTGTTGCTCTTGATGAAGCATATGCTTTTTCTATGAATCCTCTGAGTGTAATTTGTGGAATTGCTTTCACTCTTCGATTGTTGACCGTAATGTTTCTTTGTGGTATAGTGCTCTGTTTAATTGAATCCCTGCTCAGTCCATACATCGGGTTAGTTATTATGTGTAGCCGTGGCTCTCTCTCGGCTGCTTATCTTCTAGTGCGGTGGTTACCTCTGAAAAGTTTTCCCTCTCTGTGCTTCCTATAGAGAAGCCACTCTCCGTTCACCGCTTTGTGCTCATTGACTTTGATGTAGAGAAGTCTGAGGACTGCAGAGTCGAGCAGAAGAGCTCACCAACGCAGGGATGGAGAGTGGACGATACGGGAGAAACAACAGAAACATTTCCATTGAGGAAACCGATGCGGAAGGAGTACTCCGATCCTGTACTTGAGTAAAGTAGAAGTACTCAGATCTTGTACTTGAGTAAAGTAGAAGTACTCAGATCTTGTACTTGAGTAAAAGTAGAAGTACTCAGATCCTGTACTTGAGTAAAAGTAGAAGTACTCAGGTCTTGTACTTGAGTAAAAGTAGAAGTACTCAGATCCTGTACTTGAGTAAAAGTAGAAGTACTCAGATCTTGTACTTGAGTAAAGTAGAAGTACTCAGGTCTTGTACTTGAGTAAAGCAGAAGTACTCAGGTCTTGTACTTGAGTAAAGTAGAAGTACTCAGATCTTGTACTTGAGTAAAGTAGAAGTACTCAGGTCTTGTACTTGAGTAAAGTAGAAGTACTCAGGTCTTGTACTTGAGTAAAGTAGAAGTACTCAGGTCTTGTACTTGAGTAAAGTAGAAGTACTCAGGTCTTGTACTTTAGTAAGGTAGAAGTACTCAGGTCTTGTACTTGAGTAAAGTAGAAGTACTCAGGTCTTGTACTTGAGTAAAGTAGAAGTACTCAGGTCTTGTACTTGAGTAAAGTAGAAGTACTCAGGTCTTGTACTTGAGTAAAGTAGAAGTACCAGAGTGTAGGAATACTCTGTCACAGTGAAAGTATTCTAAATGTTCCTCCAGTGAAAGTAGAAAGTACTCTCCTCTAAATGTACTTAAAGTAGCGACAGTAAAAGTAGTCATTGTCTGATTGGTCCATTTCAGAATAATATCTCTGATATGTTTTATAATGATTGATCATTAAAGTGTTCTCAGAGCTGGTAAAGGTGCAGCTAGTTTGAATGGCTTTGTATACTGCAGGGTAGCTGCTGGATTTACTGCAGGTGAACTACAGTCTGATTTAAGGGGGATTATATTTACCATCATTAATCCTAATCTGCCTAGCAACTAAAGGGATTAAATAAATGGAGTGGAAATTCATAGCAAAATTCATCATGCAGCAACTTTATCAAACATTGCATGTGTCGTCAAGTTGCATATTTGTTTTAACTGCAGCGCGTTTCTCCTAATGTAAGTGTTCTTGGTTGTTGTGGTGCATTTGCACGGGTGGGCCACCGTAGAGGACATTACAGGACGTAAAAAACAAAGCCATCCTAATTCTCTACTTCGGGATAACGAGGTGCAAAAGTTTCAACAGGATTTCTGTTCCCTCTCCTCAGCTTTTATTTGTTCAACAAAGCTCAGAGGAAGCTGGCTTGTTTTGACGGATTAAGAGGATCCTAGGCAGGATTACAACTGTTTATAATGTGGTGTATTAAAGAATAAGGGGCTGAAATAGTAAAGAACAACAACCAATGGCAAATCTTAGAAAATAGTCTTTGCTGATGAGTTTTCGGTGAGGCTCGTATCTGTATTAGACACACAGGGCTAGGAGCTGGAGAGAGAGAGCATCAATCACCACCAACATAAAACCAAGCGCGCCTTCAGGTGAATCCCCGTGGCCCATCATCTCTGAAAACACTGCAGTCAGAAAATATATTTTCACTCCAGTCTGACTGTGAGCATGGAAAGGGACTGCTAGCTCTGCATTTAAATTAGATTGGAAATGTGCAGAGGTTTTGGTCTCGAGTGTAAGCATTACTTCTCTGAGGATAAGAATAAACACATGTTAATGACAAATTTCCTCACAGGATTTGGTATATATTTCTTCACAGGCGCACACACACACACACACACACACACACACACACACACACACACACACACACACACACACACACACACACACACACACACACACACACACACACACACACCTTACTTTCAATCATTAACTCATTCAATATCTGCATACTGCGTTTTTCTTGAATTCATTTTTGTCAATATTTAACCTTCTTTTAAGTATAATAATTAAGTGTTTCCATCATTTGTACGTCAAAAGCAAGTCAAGTGTAGGTAAAGGTGTTCTCTCAAGGTACAACTCATCAATACTTAACATTTTCTGGCTTCTATGGAAATGGCTTGCAAAGAAAGCACTTTATATTTCTAACGGGAAATGTGCAGCTAACGTTTTGCCGACTTTGCATTATTTTTCAGGACTCAAAACCAAATTCTTAATTAGATCTCATATATGCTAAGTAAATAAACTATATAGTACTTACAGACATGATGCTAGTGTCACAATGTTGAGGAATAAAGAAACACACACACAAAGAACCTGATGTTTCTCTCAGATGGAAAAAGGATCATCTTTCCGTACCAAAAGTCATCAAACACAAAAGGACTAAATCACATATCTCCCTTTGCAGTTCCAGTATGGTCATGTACACTGAGATCTACTATTTTCTAAGACTTACATTATTGAAGCTCTAAACGAATATCATGTTATGACAATTGCGCAATATCTTTGCAACCAGGCCTCTCCAGGGTCGTGTGTGGGGGAGAAATATTCTCAGCCTCTTTTAGCAACAACTATCACCCATGTCCTCAAAGTACCCCCTGTGGAAGCTGTGAAACTGGGAGGTGTTGAAGCAGATTGACACCTTTTTAATCTCTCTCCTCGACAGTGGAGTGATTCTATGTTCACAGGGTCCTGCGTTCCTCAGTTTAAAGAGACCCTATTCTGCTGATGTTCAGGTTCATATTTAATCAACCCTTAAATCAGATTCAGTCAATCAGACAATGACTACTTTTACTGTCGCTACTTTAAGTACATTTAGAGGAGAGTACTTTCTACTTTCACTGGAGGAACATTTAGAATACTTTCACTGTGACAGAGTATTCCTACACTCTGGTACTTCTACTTTACTCAAGTACAAGATCTGAGTACTTCTACTTTACTCAAGTACAAGATCTGAGTACTTCTACTTTACTCAAGAACAAGATCTGAGTACTTCTACTTTACTCAAGTACAAGATCTGAGTACTTCTACTTTACTCAAGTACAAGACCTGAGTACTTCTACTTTTACTCAAGAACAAGATCTGAGTACTTCTACTTTACTCAAGAACAAGATCTGAGTACTTCTACTTTACTCAAGTACAAGATCTGAGTACTTCTACTTTACTCAAGTACAAGACCTGAGTACTTCTACTTTTACTCAAGTACAAGATCTGAGTACTTCTACTTTACTCAAGTACAAGATCTGAGTACTTCTACTTTACTCAAGTACAAGATCTGAGTACTTCTACTTTACTCAAGTACAAGATCTGAGTACTTCTACTTTACTCAAGAACAAGATCTGAGTACTTCTACTTTACTCAAATACAAGACCTGAGTACTTCTACTTTACTCAAGTATAAGATCTGAGTACTTCTACTTTACTCAAGTACAAGACCTGAGTACTTCTACTTTACTCAAGAACAAGATCTGAGTACTTCTACTTTACTCAAGTACAAGACCTGAGTACTTCTACTTTACTCAAGAACAAGATCTGAGTACTTCTACTTTACTCAAGTACAAGACCTGAGTACTTCTACTTTACTCAAGTACAAGATCTGAGTACTTCTACTTTAACTCAAGTACAAGATCTGAGTACTTCTACTTTTACTCAAGTACAAGATCTGAGTACTTCTACTTTCACTCAAGTACAAGATCTGAGTACTTCTACTTTACTCAAGTACAAGACCTGAGTACTTCTACTTTACTCAAGTACAAGATCTGAGTACTTCTACTTTACTCAAGTACAAGACCTGAGTACTTCTACTTTACTCAAGTACAAGACCTGAGTACTTCTACTTTACTCAAGTACAAGACCTGAGTACTTCTACTTTACTCAAGTACAAGACCTGAGTACTTCTACTTTACTCAAGTACAAGACCTGAGTACTTCTACTTTACTCAAGTACAAGACCTGAGTACTTCTACTTTACTCAAGTACAAGATCTGAGTACTTCTACTTTACTCAAGTACAAGATCTGAGTACTTCTACTTTACTCAAGTACAAGATCTGAGTCTACTTACTTCTTCGGTAGCTGAGCCAACAATGGAGGTTTCCTGAACAGATCAGAAGTGTAGTTTGTAACAGGATGTAAAATCTCCGTCAGCAGAGGATCTATGGTGTGGTTGAACGTCCCACGTCCCTGTAGGAGAACTAATAACAGTGAGTTTTTAAAATGAGAATTACATCAGCTGTCACCGTCCTGGCCGTGCGGTACATGAAGCAATGATGGATATTTTTTCCGTCCGACTGGCAGCAAACTAATGAAAAATAAGTGGTCTAACATATGCTTCCATTATGCCAGACACCACTTTCCCCCTCGTTTTTTCCAGGTGTCGGTAAGTGGTTTTCACGCCCGTGGGATCCATCCACGTCTCTCATTAGAAACCCAGCAGTGACCCTTTCTTAGACGTATGGAAGCATGCATTACTTAAAGGGCTCATTGATTGCCTCGGCCTCTGACAGTCGGCTGGGCTGATGAGTGCCCTGGACATCCGCCGGCTCCACCTGCCTCCCGCTGTTCAATTCCCTCCACATCAGCGCACCGGTCAATATGGTTTTCCATCGATAGGACACCGAGGAGAGAGGAATGGGTTTCCATCACCTCGACTACCTCCTGATGGCTGTCAGCGTCTTCAGAGATCAAATCGAAATGACACAATAAAAACACAACAGACTCTTTTAAATAACATAAGACGCAGACGTCGCACCGCCATGTCTTCCATCAGACAGGTGGTGTATTTACTCGTGGGCGACGACTGCGATCGAATCTGCGATTGATCACGACCGATCGTGAGTGCACTAACAGGAGAGGATAGTGTTTCGCAACGAGATGAGCCACTGTATGTGTTTTAACCGACTGAAACAATTAGCACAGAGATGTCCTCAACTCCTGTGAGCCCACGCCTTTTTGAGGGGATTTAAAGAGGCCTTGTTTAGATGTTTTGTGTTAGTGCATGTCAATGGTGTGCAAAAAAATGAATCACTTTGTTCATCATGTTCACATCCAAATTACACATACACAGTCAAAAAAATACAAATAAATATGTATTTATAAAAAAAGGTAATATTTAAAAATAAATACTTTTCTATAGACTTCTTCATTTTTATATTTATTATAATGGTGCCATATGTTTTTATATTAATAAATATTGTGCTAAATGTGTGTCACAGTCAGTCCATTTCTTCTTGAGGCCTCTATTGGACACTATTGGCCTGCACTCTAAGCTAAGGGGCGGGACATCTCTAAGCGGTTGACCAATCACAACAGAGCCGGCCAGCTAACCAATCAGAGCAGACTGGGCTCTGGTTTCAGACGGAGGGTGAAAAGAGGTGTTGCGGCACAGACAGTATGAGAGAAATAAAGAGCTTTAAGGTGCATCTATTAAATAAAACCTGCTTTTCTATGTCTTGGTGTACACACACACACACACACACACACACACACACACACACACACACACACACACACACACACACACTGCGACTGACTGAAGGAGAATGCCCCCGCTGAAGGAAGAAAGCAGTAGATAAAATGGCATATACATTTCCCATCAGTCCAAGGCATGGGATTTCATTTTCCACTGTGAGAATTTCTGCGTCAACTCGTGGAAATTGATCATTTATATTCCCACGCCAGGTGGAAAAGTGTAGTGTGTGTGTGTGTGTGTGTGTGTGTGTGTGTGTGTGTGTGTGTGTGTGTGTGTGTGTGTGTGTGTGTGTGTGTGTGTGTGTGAGATTGAGAGAGCATGAGAGCAGAACTAAACACGACGATTCAGCGATACAGTCGTTACGCGGTTAAATGATTCAGCAGTAACGCGAGAAACAGGGAAACAGAACAAACATCAACCCGACAGTCGGCGTCGTGTAGCCGGGGGAAAGCAACGGAAGCTGACAGGTAGATTAACGCCGTCCCACAGGCCGTTTAGCTGCGAACAATAACACCATTATATTCATCACGGCTCCTGATTGATAGCCACTCCTGTAGCTGACGTCTCTACCGTGCATCATGGTACACACGTGCAATATGGCTCCGGCTGCAGCGCTGCTTCTATGTACAATGCTGCAGAAATACACGAGTTCAATCATGTCCTTGTCAGCCTCATGAATAGACATCAGGTGTTGGTGTACGGCGCTGTAGAAAACAATCTCCTCAGCCACGCACGCTGACATTAAGTTCACTTGACATCAGCACACAAACACTCCCACGAGGCAGAACACAGGAGCATATTCGCATTGACTCCAGCTGAAATACCTGTGAAGCTCAGTGTAGGTTTGAGATAATGACTTCTTTCAAAACGGTTTTACTGCAATTGTTGGGAAATAATTTGAACACCACAAACAAAGGTGTTAATATTCTTGTTTCTGCAAGTGCAGGTGCAGCTGACCTTCTTATTGGACTGTATTCCATTATAGTGACATAAAGCATCTGATTACTGTCACATGTCTGAAGACAGGGGTTACTAGCAGGATAACCATGTTAGTAAAAACCTAAAAAGAGCACACTTATCATCTTCTTCTAAAAATGTGCACTTTTTGTCTCCCCATCTTATTTCTATTTTATTATCAAACTCCCCATTTTTTCCAAACAATTTTGACCTTTTTCAAATTTCTGACATTTCTTCTTAATTTCAGCTTTATTCATTCTTCTCACTCCTTCATGTGGCCCTTCTCATCTCCCAAATGTTTTTACTTTTGATTTTCTTTCCAAATTTTGACTTTTTTTATTTCTGACTTTTTTCTAAATAATCATTTTCTTTTTAGATAAATCCTGACTTCTTTTCCAAATCCTGAGTGGGTCAGATGTTACTCTTCGGTAAGCTGTACTGTTCTGTAGTACTGTTCAACATAACAAACGTCTGCACAAAAGGACCCTAAATGTACCTATCTCCTTCCAAACCAACAGGAGAACACAGGATTTAAAATAAAGGGCTTCTCACTCCTACTTTAAACTCAAAAGCATGTCATTAAACCTGAGTATTTACAAAGGTAGCTACAGTTATCAGCTTTGCCACACAGGCCTATAGACTCACTGGGTCCTTTTCAAAGTAACCTTACTAACCCTGCTTTGGAAGGTTCTAAAACTAAAAGATGATCAAGAATAGAGCAACAGAAGAGTGGAATATCTGCACAAACAGAAGTAAAAGAGGAATATTACACATTAAAACAGAGATGAGTGATTCAAAGAAACATATGCATGCTATTTGATAAAATATTAATGTATAATATTAATGCCGTGTGAAGGTTTTACAGAAAGCAACATCAATAGTGTTTGCACTCTTTGGCATGCATGCATTAATCTGCACTCATGACTGCAGATCATGTGTGCAGATTAGTGTAGATTTCCTGAAGCCATCATGGAGTCACTGCGATGATGCTTCAAGTTTTCTTTAAACATGATTCGTAGTTTATTCCACAAAGCGTGAGACATGCAAATAGGCATGTGTGCAAATGTGCAGACGTGCATCGTAAA